>NW_020450760.1:7584517-7711881 GCF_003343035.1 Apteryx rowi
GTAGAATGGAGACTGATTTCTCCTTCTGCCATCTTAGATGGTCCTTCCTGGTTAAAATATGATAATATTGAATGGGTATGGTGTATTTAAAAAAAAAAACTTCAAATTTAATGCGGTATGTATGGAGTTTTAAAAGTAGAATATTTTTCCATCCATATTGAGTAAATTTTTTTCTCTAGTAGAAGTATTATAAATGATTCATTACCCTGCTCAGGGAGCTGGGAGTAATCTGTGTGTATTTATCTCAGGTCTCACCTATTGTAATATTATGCTGTGTTATCGACATTAAATTTGAGCTTATTTTTCTTGGCTGATTAATTTTTAAATTAAAAAAAGCTCTCTGAATTAAACAATATTTTCAGCATAACCAGCCATTAAAGACTGTGTTTAGAATGCCTTTAACAGAAAATAGTCAACTTTTCTTCACTTTCCTGTTTCTATTCATATAATAGGCTATAGTGTGAACTTAGGAAGGTTTTATTCCTTCTGAATATCAATTTCTGAGCAGATTTAAAACTAGTATTAAGTAGTATTTTAAAACTATGGCTGAAATAATTCTTCTACCATTATATTTAGATTTTTTTTCCTTTTTTTAATGGTTGTTTGCCTGGTACCGGTGTTCAGTAAGGGGAGAGAGCGTGCAGTAACTTTCTCACTTCAGATCTCTTGTTGGCTGAAGAGTATTTTAAGGGTAACCTTTAGCAGCATAGGTACTGTGCTTCAAAATACTTCTAATCTGATAATTCATTTTATTAGATTGAGTCAGATGTTCCATCATAGAAAATGACCACATTGTACAGAAATGGACTACCAAGTAATCTTCATGCTAATTTGTTCTCTCAAACCTTTTTTTTTCTTAATTACAGTGGTTTAACTTGAACTCTCTCTTGATGGGTCCAGAACTAATATCAGATACATATCTTGCACTTTTCTTGGCTCAATTACAACAGGAAGGTAATAGTAACTTGCAGATGTTAAATCTCATTAATAAAAAGTAGGTAATAATCATTATTTATTAGACCTTTTGTATTCAGTTAATTACCCTTAGCTTTGTGATTGAAATAGTGAAATAATCCAAGTCCTTATAATGAAAGGTAGAGCCTTATATTGTAATAAATCATGCATCATTGTCTTCCACATAGTGTACATTTTAGAGTATTTATGCATGTACCTTATGTTGTAGACTTATGATTTATTTTTCTCAGGTTATTCCATATTTGTAGTAAAAGGTGACCTGCCAGACTGTGAGGCTGATCAGCTATTGCAGATGGTTCGGGTACAGCAAATGCAGCGACCAAAATTAATTGGAGAAGAGACAGCACAGTCAAGAGAACAGAGGTGAAGTAAATAGAGATTTCATTTCAGCAGTATTCAACATGATTGGTTTCCGTGATTAGTACCTACATGGACACAAAGCCTTTAAGAACCCTCGCGAAGTAGTTATAAATGCCTTCAGTGCATTATGTTTATTACTACTGCACACAATAAAACCAAATTAGTAGAGCATAAAAAGTATTTGTAAGAGGACCAAAATTACTGTAATAAGAATTCTGTGTTTCCCTGTGCATATGTATTGTATAATGCAGACTTTAATTGCATGGTTATGATATTTTTCTGTTTATAGTGGAGTGCATCAATCTTACCAAACTATGGTTAATATTGACTGATCTACAGTTAAGATTAGCGTGTGCGCTCCATCATAAGTAGAACATGATAATCCCATAACTGAATTCCACATCATTATAAATCATATGTTACTCCTTTTTGGCATAATTTCACTGTAAATGTTGTGGTGGTGCTGTATTGTGATACATACTAATATAAAATGCATCCTTAGAAGCACAAAGAACTATTGTTGCAATAATTTTATCATGTTTTCATAGTGAATAAATTGCATACTGATTAAAAAAGATTTAGGCTCCTTTTTGTTTTCAGAGGAATTGGTTCATTACCATTTCTTCCACTTGGTATATGTAAAATGTAGTGTTGTAAATTGAGGGTATAAGAACAACAAACTACTTGGTTGTGATGTGAAAAGTACATATAGTTTACAGAGTGAAGTCATCAAAGCTTCCTAAGGAAAAGACCACCTGCACTATTTTCTGCTGGCATAACTGAATAGCATAGGTTCAAATAACATTAAAGTATTATTGCTTTTTATAGCATTATAACTCTTGTAACTTTTTCCTATAGAACAGATTCTTGTCAACGTACATGCATTGCTTGAGAGTTGCAGTATGTTCATTTTTACAGCTGAAAGAGCTATGCTTGCAGTCTTTGTGATTTTGTTACTCGGGTATAAATGAAAAACTTGTGATAATTCCTGTCATGTAATCACAATAGAAATGTTTTTTTTCCAAAGTTTAAAAAAAAAAAAAGTAGAGTTATATCAGCACAAAATATTTCTGTTAAACCTCACAATAAAAATTAATATTATCTCTGATTGAATGTTTTAAATGCATCAACTTTACAGGCTGCCCAAAAGTGATGTGGAACAAGCAATAGAAGTTAACCATCCTTTTGATGGAACAGGCATATTAGATGAAGATGAGGAGAATTTTCAAAGAGCCCTGGCTCTAAGTAGGCAGGAAATTGATATGGAAGATGAAGAAGCCGATCTTCGTAGAGCCATTCAACTCAGTATGCAAGGTGCAGTGGTTATTTAAATGTCACTTATAGTATTCTTACTGATTATGGTACAGTGGCTACTAAAATCTGTTTTGGTAAGCCACTTCCTCTGCATGCGTCAAGCTCTCTGAAAAGACTGGCTTTGCGGCCTGGAATAATAATCCAGTCTTTCCTGTAGCTGTCCCTTTATGGCTTTCTGAAAAGTCGCCACTTTTCATGTTAGCATTGATCATTGGGAAGCAAAAATGAATTGTCGAATGGTGGCAGGAGGGAAGGGAAACAGTCCTAAGGTGAGAAGTAGCAGCAGTGAAGTTAGGTGCTTATTTTACCAAAAGTCTCTTTCCTCCTGTCGAGTTTGAAGAGATGGTTTTAAACTATACTTTGTTTCCAAACTTCATTTTGCTGTAATTAGCGGAATAAAGCGCATGTTCTGCTTTTAGGGAGTCGTCGAAGTGAGTTCTTGGACTCAGTACCACAGAACTTTCCACAGTCACCTCACACCAGTCAGTCAGACTCCCTTTCTTCAGAAGAACTGCGAAGGAGAAGACAAGCATATTTTGAAAAGTAAAGTAGCTGATAGAAAACTAAAATTGCATGTGGAAGCAAATGTCTTATTATTTAGTGCTTTTGGGGAGTGCGTGGGCTTCTGGCTGAGGTCCAGCTTAACCTTTATCTCTTAACAAGACTTCTTTAATAGTACCTGAATTTCACTATTCCCAGATAGTTACTATGAAGTAATGACTGGAAAGAAAACTATAACTAAAAGGGGACCTGTTAGTAATGCAACATTTGCAGTCTTGTGAATGAAAGAAAAGAGGCATGGTATAGAAGTATTTTTACATGAAGTCTTGTAAATAATTTTGATAATTAATTTTCTGGAGGAAAATATTCTTACTCTAAGACCCTGCTTCTGGTAAAGAGGCATCTAATGTGCATCACACAAAAGAGCTCTAGATGATATTTTTCTATTCTGCAGTACATTCTTAATGTATAATTGGTGTACATTCTTAATGTATAATTGGTGTATGGTTGTAGCTTTTACTTCTCTCTGTCTCCTAGAGATGGAGCAAATTAAGACCTGAGAGAAATGCTAGGGGTTGGAGAAGTTAGACTTTCCATGAGAGGATAAGAATGCTGAAATCTGAATTCTGGGAAAATCGGAATGTAATGTTGGGAGAATAGATGCCTGGAGGTTAGCAGGGGGGAACAACTGAGAGGATTTAGGTGCAGGAGTGTCACTGTGGCAAACAATAGTGTATATTTCTCACTCTTGGCCTTCTTTACAATGAAATAGACTTGTAAGGTGGAAATACTCTCAGAACAGAATCTGAAAAAAAGAGAGAATAAAGACATTATCAGTGTAAACCTGTGTGTAGGTTGCTCCTATAGGGTGCTGTTAATTCTAAAAAAACAATAGAGCATTCCTCATGTTTATTTAAAAAAAAAAAAAAATTACTCAGTGTTTTTCCATAGCACTTCAAAGTATCTTGGCAAAATTGATATTTTTTTCAGAGCCAAGAAAAAGTCTAGCACAAAATGGTACAAGCAGTGACAAGATCTTTGTAATTTTCAATTGTATTATTGAAAAAGGAATTAGTCTGTGATACAGTATATAAGTTCACAATATTATGCAAAATGCATAAATTTTAAAACTTCCTTTTTATGGTTCTAGAAACCACCATTATAAAATTAGGTGATAGTTTTCATTTCTTCTGCTTTAACTGCTATTCAAACTGTCAAAAGACATAGTACACTGAAGTGAATGCCTGATATAAAAGCAGAAGAATCTTACTTCCATATCAGATTTGAATTTTTTTTTTTTGGGGTGTGTGTGGTTTTGTTGGGGGGGGGGGGTGTTTTGTTTTTTGGGTTTTTTTACAAAGTATAAAGGTATAACTGTACTTGATATTAAAAACATTGAAGTAGGTCTCATATTGATGTTAATTTTATTCTTTTATAAATTAGTAACACTTTCGGGCAGCAACAGCAGCTACAGCAGCAAGATCAGACCCAAAACCTATGTGATAAGCCAACTAGAAGTTCAAGCACCCTGGAAGCTGACCCAGGTATTGTTTTTTAAGCTTATTTCCAACACTGATATAGCTGTAGCATTTCTTTTCCACTATTGTATTCTGTCCTACTCTCTCATTTTCCTTGTCTACCTACTTCCTCCCTGCAACAGCTGTTCAGGCTGTGCTTCACAGCTGTTACCCTTTTGAGCAGTGAAGGAGAGGATCACTTTCTTGAAAAACCTGTTCTGGATTGAATGTAAATATCCTATTTCAAAATGTACAGCACCATCACTAGTCCACTTGAGTTCTGGGTTTGCTTTTTGTTGTTTCATTTGCATTGAGCATAGTGTAGCAAATTGTAATCTGTAATGGGATTTGTGCCAACAATTTGTTTTCTAAATGACTTTTAAAATTTTATGAAAATGTTACAAAAATGTAATAAGCTTGGAGCAATATCTGACAAAATCATTAGAACCATTTTTTCAATAGAAAATAACTATGTAAGCCATATTAAGTATTGGTGATCCAAAATTAATGTCTATTAACTCGTTGTAGACTGACCATTGTGCATGGAAAGCTAAGTACAAAATGTTCAATGATAGTGATAGAAAACAAACGCAAACAATTTTGGAGGGATGGAGGGAGAACACAGGATGTGGACAAAAGGAACAAAGAACGTATTTAACTACAGTTGAGCACTAGCTGTGTGTATTTATTGTAAATTATATGCATTTGTTTTCTTTAGGAGGTGATATGAGTGAAGAAGACATGCTTCAAGCAGCCATGAATATGTCTCTGGAAACTGTTAGAAACCACTTGAATACAGAAGAGAAGAAATGACATCACAGCTTTTTTCCTCTTGTCAAAACACTAAATCTTCATTATAATTTTACTGTGCAGATGTTGCAAAAGCAGGGTTCATTTCAGAGCTGTGGAAGCAGGAATGAAAGGGGGGCAAGAAGTCAGAGGTTTAGAGGGAACCTGCAAATACCAAGAAGATTGCACTATTCTAGAGAATTGGAGCACTCCTACTACAGGACATCTGTTCACAAGAGTAATTGTATTAAAATCATTTGAACTATTCACCTGAACAAAGTTAGATACACATAAGAAGTTAGTAGCTGTAACTTGCATTTAAAAAGCAAGTTTAAATTCTTTTGAAGAAGCCTATACAAAATATGTAAATTGGGAAAAAACTGCATCAACTGATTTTCTTCACTTATGCAAAAATACATACAAATAATATATTGTGCTTATAAATTGCTCCTTTCTGGAAAAAAATGCATTTTAAATGGGAAAAAGAATTCTGTTTATCATAACTTCTTTTTTTTCCCCCTCCTGCACAACCTAATAATGTCAATTTTTGGTCCTGTTATCCAGTTGTGAAATGACCTGTTCTGTAGGAGAAACCTGAATCCTGAAACCTGAATTTAGTGCCTGGCAATTCAAGAGAGAACCTCCAGCATATTATTGATTATAATGTTACGCCTAAATCTTTTAATGACTTCTGACATTCTGATACTACTTGTTTTTACTTCCGGTTCCACCTATGAAGTCTTTAGATCCATATTTTAAAGTAGGGTTCTTGCTTTCCCATTTTGTCTTTGGGCAGATAACTTTTTTTTTAAATGCCCTATCCAGTTAGGCCATTATCTCTACCAGCATAGTAGTATGTAATCAGTTGAGTTAACAGATTTTTTTTCTGCCTCTTCTGGAGTTTTTTTTCTTTTCTTTCTTTTCCCCATTCTTTAAGCTCAGCCCTTCATTCTGGCCTCTCAATATGATAAAGTTCTAACTGAGT
This sequence comes from Apteryx rowi, assembly GCF_003343035.1. Classification (NCBI taxonomy): domain Eukaryota; kingdom Metazoa; phylum Chordata; class Aves; order Apterygiformes; family Apterygidae; genus Apteryx; species Apteryx rowi. The sequence goes on from NW_020450760.1 coordinate 7,590,959, forward strand.
CTAGGAGAAAGGAGAAGTGGAAAATCTAGGTGCCATAAAATCAGTGCCACACACAAGGTGCATTCCTGCAGTCTGAAATAATCCCTGTGCAAGTAGTTCTTTTAAGACTGAATATTTATGTCTGTGTGGATGTTCTTTCTGAAATGCTTTTTATGAGTGTCTGTCAGAATGTTGCAGCTTTTTCAGGAATGGCCTTTATTCATGCACCTTACAGGTTTTTTTATCATGCTATTTCTGATCCTGAGGAAAATCGGGGAGCAAAGTATGGGAGCTAGCTTATTCTATTAGTTGCAAGACATTTACTTTGATATCCAGGATGAATGTGTAATAGGGTGACCAAACTCGACTCTCAACTTTAGTGCAGCAAATCAAATGCATTTAATTTTCCTAAATGGTGCTTGAAATACAAATTCTGTTTACATAAGTTATATGGAAATATGTTGTAGATCCAGTGTGCAAGCTGTACTCCACTTAATGCATTAACAGCGCAGGTATTCTAAGAATAATCTTTTGAAAATAAACCTGAGTTTCTTTATCAAAATAGTCTAAAGTTATGACATTGCACAGTAGTAACATTTAATTAAAATTCTTAACTGAAGGGTAGTTAGAGGGAAACATACATTCAGCATCAAGTAGTACTGTATATGAAAGGGCTTTTACCTCTCAGTAAAGATTTGTTTACAGCAATGATTTTGTGATAGTTTAGAATATTATAATACATGGGCTAAATTCTGTTTTCCTTACCTGTGTGCTGCATTTCCACTGATGTCAGCAGAACCACTTGTATGCATAAGGCAGTATAGATTTTGCCATGGGACAGCACTACTTTTTAAAATTTGATTTTAAATTTTATCACTCTTTTAATGATCCTGTTATGCACATAATAATGTACCTCCTGTAATGTATCATCTCAAATAACGTATCAAAATAATAAAGCCAAACCATGGCTTAAAAAACCCAAGATGTATGCATATGCCATTTTGAACTGCTGCATTTTTCAGGATGTAGATTTCTGCTTTCAGTTTGAAATTTACATAAAACTGAAAATGGAGAAAGAATCTGTAAAGCACTGAATTATCTTTTTGCTTGTCTGGAAATTATTCACAGCTTTAATTTCCCTTCTTTTGTTGTGCCATAAACTGATTTTTGAAATAAGATTCTCCTTTCTATAAATAGGTATAGGCTGGCAAAGCTTTTTAAGACTTATTTTTAAGTCTTTTAAGACTTGTTTGATATCAGTACTTGGAACTTGGTACCTTATCCTCTGTTATAAGAATATCATCAAAATTTATCATTTATATAGCTATATAGTATAGCATTCCTGTATTTAAAAATATATATATATACTAAGCCTGTCGAACTGCATTAACCATAACCCAGTGACAATTACATGTTTTTATAATCACTAAAGCATGGAAGCTTGCATTTGAATTTTCCTATCATTTTTCAAATTACTTCATCACCCAAGTGTTCTAATGTGTAAGGAATATAAAGTAAGAGTGCCTGAATCACAACCATGTGAATCAATTACAGGGCTAACTGTATTCCTTTCTGTGCAGAAACTGTGTCATTCTGCAAATACCAATTTGATATTTGGAGGAATGTCAAGTTCACTCAAGTAAGTGAAGCTACTTAGTCAATCAGTTCAGAGGTAATGTTTTAAGCTCTGTATGTTAATTGCACCAAAGGAAAAGACAAATATTATCTGTTGACAGTACACATTTTATAACCCAGATCTAAAGTTCAAGATGCGTGGACCTGCCAAGAAGCTGTTAATAAAAAGCTGATGTCATTTTTTGTGTGCATTCTTTTGGTAATAAGCACTTCTCAGTTTGGCTGAACTAGGAAACATAAGGTGTTTACTAATTCAGAGCCTATTCCTAGGGTTATCCATTCAGTGAAGCTAAAGGGTTTTTCTCCCCAGTTGTAGCTTTAGGCCAAAGTCTATTTTAAGTGAGCATAAATTTCTTTCCTTTTTTCTTTTTTTTTTTTTTAATTGCAGTATGATATTTGAAGGAACCTTAGACCTTATTTATCCAACAGACTTTACTTTCTTTTTTGCTCACAGTGAATGGTCCATGTGGCATCATTTATGTTTTTCTGCCTACAGAAGTTGAAGGGGTAGGGGGAATGAGTCACAGTCATGTTGGGTATCTTGCAAAAATTAAAGGTCTTTAAGTGTAATTCTGTAAACTGCTTTTCTGCTTTTGTAATGAGGGCAGGAAAAAAGTGTTTACAGTCAGACTGCAGTCATGCTTGAATGCAATTACTGTTAGGTGCTGCTGGTATTTATATGAATTATTTAAATGTTAAAATTTTTCTGAGTTTGAAACTAATCTGCTTTATGATACTGGCTTGTTCTCCTATACTTGGCCTCCTTGTGCCATCCAAACATTTTCACAAAAGAGAAGCAGTGGGTTGCATACATATTTCAGTTACAATGTACTTTTTCATATTGTTATTTTGCAGACTTTGCACTGCAAGGAGTGTATAAAACTCTGGGTTAGAGTGCCACTTAAAATAATACTAATATGAAGAAAAGTCTCAGATATTCTTTAATATTGGACTAATGCATCTGTTATTTATAAATATAGTAGGTAGTGGAAATGAGAGCCATGTTTAAAATGTCTTCTGCACATGTTTAGTAAAATAATTCTATCTCAGACATTGTCATTTTCAAGCTGCTCTTCTTTATTACAAAATTGGCAATTATATTTTTTAAATTGAATAAGAAAGGATTACAGTTATTCTAAAATGTCTGAGATTTTCTGGAATTTAGTTACTGTTTCAAACCTCATGGTGAAAATATACAAATGGTGGTGTATTATTGTACAATTCATATTACCAGCACATACTTCAAGATTGGTTTTAATGGACTCAAAAAAAAAAAAATTGAAAAGGAAACTTTAAGTGTTCAGATGTAAAATTAGCTATCACTCATTTGATAAGCCACCACTATCTTACATTAAACAATTCCTCAGAAATGTTCATAGTTGCTCATAAATCATTAAAAACACTCTAACCGGGAATATGCACTCTCCACCTACACATAACAATCAGTTCTTCAAATAAGACTAATACTTCATATTAATACATTTAAACTGGCCCAGTCTAAATGTACTTTCAAATGGGTAACTTTCTTTGTGTCCAGGTTTGCATCTTGAAAGCATGAGCTGTTTTATAGTAAAACTTCTTTAACCTGCACTATTTGCCCTATTTGAATTTCAGATACTGAAGGAATGCTTCAGTATTTAACCTGCAAATCTCATCTCCTTCTTCCCTAATTCCAGTTCTTCAAAATAAGTTAGAGTACATGTAACTTTTCAACTGCTATTACCAAATCAAAATGGTTTTCCTTTTTTTCTTTGTCAAGAAAAGCAAGTAGCTGTTACTATGCTTAGATTTCTTGCCAGGGCAGCCACTGTGTAAATTCAGGAGAGGAAACTTGTAAAAGGGAAAGAAAGGGGTATAGTGTTTGAATGCTACAGTGCAAGAACAGAGGAGAACCTTGATACTGTCTTTAAACATGCAAGCATTGATGAAACTTTACCTTTTGCTATGTGAAACCCCTTGTGTACAAAGCAGTATGGATTTAGGATTTCCTAATGGAATAATTTTTTTCATCTGTTACCTAATAGTGTATTTTAGAAATCATTTTCAACTACAGATAAATTATACATATGTATTATATATAAATATATTTCTTTTTCCATCACTAAACTCTGCTTTAAGTATCGCATCATTGGCACTAAATTCTGGTAAAAATTTTTCTGTTTTGTGTATATAAAACATGTAACACTGAAAAGATACAAGAAGGAAAGCTGACAAGCTTTGCCATTGTTTTGAATGGATAATAGCAGTGCTGTTTGATATTTTGAAAAGGCTGTCGAAATAAGTGTGAATGAACAATAATATATATGGTTATATTTGATAAATTTTTTTAAAATAAATATGATTGTAGCTTCTGATATTTTTCCCTTGACTATTTGCATACGGGCTTTCCCTTATATGTTGGTCAGACACAGAACCATCAGACATTAAGATCTCATCTTTGACATCTGTGGGCTTTGGATCAGATGCTATGTATATGCATTAACAGTGGGCTAATTTTAATAATTGACATTTCATCATCACTGATACTTTTTCATCTCTTGATGTTTCAAGATTTATGTGAAAACATTCCTGTTAGTGAGAAAGTTGGTGGTGATTGTTATTTACACTACATCTTCAAAAATTGTTTGCATTACAGTTTTAAAATAGTCTAATACGTTTGTGGTTTTGCTACAAGAACACGCATTCTTTTCATGGCATAATGCATCCGCAGCTTAGTTAACCCACAAACCATAGTGGGTGATTTCTGTGTATACTGTTATCAATAGCAGGTGAAGTCAATCAGCTAAAAAGTAAGTTGCTAGTTTTTCAAGAATAATAATTTTAAAAAGAGGGGAAAAAAAAACCTCTGTACTACTTTCTTGGCTTCTTGCTTTACTTCAGCATTATAATATGAACCAAAGTAGGAGATATTTTTATCATCTTTAAATATTTTGAAAAGTCTGAAGGACATCCCTGATTTTATTGTAATAATTTAAGAGTTTCTCCAAAGAATGAGTTAATCAAATAATACTGGAAAAGATGATACATCTTTCATCTCATACAAACACCTAACTTTATATTAAAATGAATCTTGGTATAAGGCGTTTCGAGCATCTTAAACTGCACGAAGTATTTGATAGCATGCCCGGGTCCCTCCTTTTGCCATTACTGTTAATTAGAGGAAATTAATTCTATGTTAAAATGATGTTTTAAATCAAAATTAACAAAACCAATTAAGATACACATTTACATTTCATACTATATCACTATATACTTTCCACAATTCTGGTATATTTTATACTGGTTGGAGAGAGAAATGGGTTTGAAGTAGTGGATGAGTACTATTTTTTTTTTTTATAATAGCTAATTATAAGGGTGGTAAATATAATACTAAGTTTAAAATTTTGTAATGCCTAAACCTGATGGAAAAATTGTTCATTGGGGAAGAGGGAAAGCAACCATTAATAGAATACTGTTAAAACTAACAGCTATTTCTGTTCCTTCAAAACTTCTGGACCATGTGCTCCTGCCAACCTCAAAGTTGCCTGTGAGAGACTGTGGACAGTAGAGCTGAGAAGGCAATGCAGTTTTGCAGGCCAGCTACGAACCATTTACCAAGGCTCAGCAAGACGTGGTTTGGGAAGCAACAAACAACTTCTTCCTTCTGGTAAGGTGCTCTGGTAGTATCTAACTCTGGAGCATGTTTTGTGCCTGTTACGTTTTCAGCTCCTCTGTAAAAATGTTAAGATTTCAACTGTGACATGTTCTTTCTTCTGAGCTTCCTGTTACCAATCTTTGTTACCAATCTTTAATGATTAATCATTTTCTGTAGTTATTAATTTGAAAGTAGTGATGAATTAACTGCCCCATATTTTATTTTCAATATCAGATTTTTATATCAGTATCGTTCTTACTGTTTTAACACTGCATTGTCTGTAGCAATGCAATACTCCCTGTACTCCCTAAATATTTTAAAAACCTCATTTGATCAAAGAGAGAAAGAACTTTGAATCAGACCAGTGCCAGGGGAGTGGTTAGAAATCAAATCAAGTGTCCGTCTTGTCAAGGAATGTCTACATCCAAAGCAGAAGAGGCTTAGATTTTAGGAACATATATATTTTGTAAAAATAGAATACAAAATGTCTCTATTTTTGTAGCATTTACAGTTGGATCCTGTGTTTTATTAATGGCACGCTACCTGAGTATGTGTATGTATTAAGGGTCAGGCTCATGTTAATCACAGGGCTTTATTGACCCAAATTTACACCTAGGATGACGTGTCTGTGGTGCAGTTGGCCTGTTTGTCTACATGCCTTTCTGGCACCGTCATGTGCTGATGTTAGAGACGGGCTTCTTCAGTCGTTGCGTTGCGCAGGCAGGGCAACCCTGCCGGTCTCACCAGCCGGTGATCACCGGCACGGCTCCACCATGACACCTTCCGACCTCCTCCAACTGCATTTTCGCACTAAAAGTTTGTTTAAGAAGTGGTGAGACACACCAGTTGCAGGCAGTCTGCTGATAAGGAGGCGCAGCTGGAGAGGCTCAGAGTCAAAAGGAAAAAGCACCGCGTTTTCAGTTCCGCTCCAGGGGAAGAAAGCCCTTTGCAACATTTTACGCATTCTGTGAAACGAACCTCGTTTCCTGGCCTGCCCTAGCAAGCACTGCAGGAACTGCAGACTGCGGGCAGTGCCTGCTGATGGCTCCTTGGAGAGAAAAAGCCATTTACAGCCGGGATCCGTAACAGCACTCCCCCTGAAACCTCAACAAAACGCCCTGGGCACGTGCACTGCATCCATGGGACAGGAGGGGTGTCCCAAACTTGGCTTTTCATGGGCAGACAGCAGCAAGAAGCCACACCGAAGCGAGGCTTGTTGCGGAACAGCACATCCCAGGGAAATTAAAGCAACAAAAAGCTAGTTTTTGTGTTGCCTCACAAGGGAAAACCCTGCTGTTATCCCTGAGACCGTATTTCATTCCCCTGCTCTTCCATACTTCATTAACAGCTTGCAGGTGCATGGCACAAAGTCCTGGAGAGAGCAACGATAAAGCTGGGACGCTCCTGGCGCTGACTGACTAAAATGCCTTTTTAAGCGTTCAGATTTAAAATTGGCTATAATTCGTTTGATAGCCAAATGGGGGGAGGGCAGGCGGCCGCGGCAGCCGTCTGAGGTGGGCTGCGAGCGCGGCAGCCGCGAGCGAGGCCCCCGCTGGCGTTTCGGAGTGGTGCTGCCTCCGCCTCGACTCTCCCTGCCGCCCCCACGCGCGCGGCCGCCGCTGCCGTTAACGGCCCCGCCCCGCCTCGGCCTGGCCAGACGCGCGCGCGCAGGGCCGCGCGCCGGGCCTCGCTGCTCCACCACTATCCCGGCATCCTCTGCTGCCGGGTACACGTCTCAGCCGCCGCGCGGGCGCTCTAGCCGACTGCGGTGACCGTCGATGGTGATCGGCGGAGGCTGGGAGGGGGTGTCATGGCGGCCGTCGAGGTGGCAGTGCCTGGAGCTGCCGGGAGGAGCCGCTGAGCGGGGCCGTGCCGAGGGGATGCGCGCGGTGCTGGCGGAGGGGGCGCCGGGACCGGTCCGCTAAGCCCCCAGCAGGAGCCTCGGCCTCCCTGGCGAGGGGAGGGAGGAGGCGGCCGCCCCTTGGCCCGCGGCGGCCGCAGGGCCGGCGGAGCGGCGGCGATGGCGTCGTGGCTGGGCGGGCTGGGCTCGGGGCTGGGCCAGTCTCTGGGGCAGGTGGGGGGCAGCCTGTCCTCGCTCACCGGCCAGATCTCCAGCTTCACCAAGGACATCCTGCTGGAGGGCGCCGAGGAAGTGGGCGGTAAGAGGGGCTGGGGGAGCCGGGCCGGCGGCGGGGGGGCCTTTGCTGGGGCGTCTCCGGGCAGCGGGTGGCGGCTCCGAGCGCCCCCGGAACAGGCCTGGTTTCGCGGGGGTGCCTTTCCTGCGGCCGTGCTGGCTGCACCTGCCGGCTGCCGCCGATGTCAGGGAGGGAGCAGAGCAGTTCTGGTAGACATCGGCTTGGTGCCTTTCGAGGGAGCTGCTGCTTCCCCTTGGTTTGTTTTTGTTTTTATTCTGCCCCGTGATCTCAGTAGCTGGGGAATAAGCAAACGTATTTACACGCTGTAATGTAAAAGGTAAATCTGTTCTGGTTTTTTTGCTCTGAAGTTTCTGAATTGAACGTATGAGTCGTTGCATTATCGGTGATGAAAGCTCGTAAGTCTTCTGCCAAATAGTCTTCTGTTTGTTTAGTTTATCTAAAACTCCAGTCGATTAGCTGCTTTTAGAGGAACAGTGGCTTTATAAAACTGCAGAGTAGCAGTATAGCATTTTTTGCCTCTGTTTGTGGTCTGGAGTCTGACGTGTCACACAGGCAAAAGTCCAGTGTAATTGATGCTTTTGTTATTTACATTTCAGTAGGGCCCATAGAATCCAGTGGAGTCCTACCATTCTCCTGCAGCCAAGTAGGAGAACGTGATCCTTGTCTTATAGAGGTTAGAAGCAAAAATGATTAAAAAAAAAAAAGCTGAGGTATCAGAGTAAGATGTTCCATTAAGTAACTAAATTTATTCTAGAATATAGTATTTTCTTATTTTTCATTAATACCTTTTTTAAGAGCTTTTGAATAAAACTTTAGATTTTTCTTGAAAAACATAGTGATACATACCCATAAGTTAATTTTACTAATGTTATTTACCATCCTGAAAATATAACTTATTGAAAAATAAATATTCTAAAATAAGCATTAACAATAGCAACCACAAAGAACAGCTGTGACTTTTAAATGCTCATCTTAGAATGTCAAATTAAACAATTTTACGTAGTTCACAGCTTCACAATTGTGAAGGTATTGTATAAAGACATTATCTTGTGATTAGGCGGAGACTACCGGGCTAATTTTTTTCCTTTTATATGGTTAAAATGCTCTGAAGAGAGAAACTTATTCGGATGACTGAGAAAAAGTTACCCTTTTCATTGAGTTCTAAAACATTTGCTCAGAATTGTTTTAAATTCCAAAACCTGTATTAGTTTAGTTTAGAAACTTACTTTACACTTCTGAACTGTGTAGTCATCTGATGCATTTCTTTTACCCTTAAAAAAGACAAATTGAGATTCCAATTCACGGATTTGTGCCTCTGTTTATGTGAGAGATGGCTAATGTTCAGCAGTTATTTCCAGATGTGCTTGACTGTTAGATACTGCTGTGAATGGCTTTGCTGTATTTAAGTCTTTTATGGGATAGTAGCCTTACTTTCTTGAGGATGTAACTACCCAATGACATCTAAATACTCTTCTGCTCCCATAAAGATCTTTGCATACCATATGGCCTAAAGAACACTTTTCAAGCAATTCCCTTCCTTCCTTTTTACCTTGATTTTTTTTTTTTGATGTCACCCCTTATATCCACTGTCTGATTTTCAGCCAAAATTATGATGATGTTTGCAGATTATAGACTTCAGCATCTTCACTTTAACTGGTTTTGTGGGCAGATTGTTGCCTCTGCAGCACTTGAGCACCACCTTAAACAGCGCGTGGGAAATTAAAAAACAATAATTACTTGGATGTTCATATTTATTTCAGATTTTCAAAGACTGCCAGTGTTGCTGTCTAGCCAATTATATATGATTCTTCATTTATAAAAGGAAAAATGTTATTTCCTTCCATTAAAATGTGGGACCAAGGAGAAATAAGCATAGCCTGTTGGAGGAACAATGATCACTGAAGTATCCAGGGACAGAATGATGTGCTTTTTGTATTATATAAATTGGTATGGTCAAATTATGTGTATGTCTTGTGGAGTTTTCATGTTTGTTTTTTTTTCTTAATGGATGCAAGATTGGTCTTTTGTTGTTTTTTTTTGGTGATTTGCATTTTTGAAATTTTAGTCAATCTCACCATTGTGTGTGTCCTAAATGAAGAGCAGATTCAGAGATACAAAGCAGTCAAGTAAATACTTTTTCTTTATTTTAAAGTTTAATTTTGCATTTTTCCAGTAGTTTTGTGATCTGAACTGAAAGCCTCGATAAGAGAAAACTATTTAAGGTTCAAAAGACTCTGTGGTCTGAAAAATAATTTTGACAGTGTTCTGTTAAAAGTGGCTTATGAATGACATTTGCATAGGAATAAACATTAAAGAAGTCTAGAGTAAAAATATTTGTTAATAACTTTGGTTTTAATGTCTACGTAACAGATTTTAAGTAGTTTAACAAAACTGAAAATTTTCATTTTTCTTTCAGATGCAGCAACAGAACTCCATGTGTCCAATTCTAGACTCAGAGAAGTAGAAAGTATTAATGCAGCACAGAAATCAGAAGTAAGAAATTTTGGAATACATTTACTGTAATTAAAAACAATAAATAAAAATTAAGTGTGGCTGATCAAGATGAAATATTGCACTGAAGGTGCTCATCCTTGGGAAATTCTGGATGGCAAAGATGGCAATGGTAGTAGAACCTTGCTCTTTTCTTTGGTGACTAACTGTCATCACAGTTAGAGGGGCAAATTTGTGCACTGGGGCTTGGACCTTAGCAGTAGACTTTGGCTCTGAGAAGCTCTCAAATGCAAATTTCTTTTAAGTTTTGATAAGTTTTAACTGGTAAAGAGTTAAGTGGTTTATTGTGTTTTATATATGACCATAAATCAAAGCAAATCTAGAATGCCTGCTCTTGTGCTCGGCAGTATTTTTTGCGCCAAGCTTTGAAGTCTAGAGGATGTGCTCCCTGATACGGCACTGTGTCCATGTTGCCTACTGTACAGTCCTTTTGACATAGCTACAGAAGCTCGTGCTCTTCTATGACTGCTTACAAATCCCTTGTACTCATGTGGCAAGTAACTGTGTCCTTTTAGTAGGACCTGTTGGTCTTGTGATTTTGTGGCTGTAAACCAGCCACCTTCTTGTGCTTCGTCCGCCCTTAAGAGCAGTGTGAAGGTGGGAGAGTATATTGGGAGGTAACAGTTTTTGCTTGTCCTCTTTCTAGGCTCTTAGCATCTGCTATTGGCCACTGTCAGAGACAGGATACTGGACTGTATGGATATTAGCTCCAGTTTATGTTCTGTGGCTGTTCTAAAATTCCACCTCTCAATGCTGTCCATCATATGAAGATGAATTCAGCTCTGAAATTTTTCTTCTTGGCATTTACCTCTGGTCACCACAGACCTTTGAGTGTGAACTAAATAAAGTCTGCGCTATGTAAACTGGAAAGCTTGGACATGAAAATGATTTTCGGCCCACATATGGAGTTACTTTTACCATGCGTTTTGAGTGAAATAACATGAAAAATCTATTATTTAATTACTTTTTTTTTTTTTTACTGTTTAGCAACCTTCTGCTTTTCTAGTTCTGTAAGAACTAGTTGTTCAGAACTTATTAACATCCATTTCTCATTTCTGCTAGAATGAGAGACTGAAAAAAGTTTGTAGTGATTTAGAAGAAAAGCATGAATCAGCAGAGCTTCAAATAAAGCAGTTGTCTATAGAGTACCGAAATCAGCTACAACAAAAAGAGGTATGATACAGAGTAAAATATTTGAGTAAGTATGTCCAATACATTTATGTATTATGTTGATTAGTATTTTTGTTTAATTTTAATATGTGCCTTTTCAGTAGAAGTATCAGTCACAGTTGTAAATATACTAATATGTTTTCTTCATTTATTAATGTAGAGACTAAGACATAAATTTCATTGAATCATGTAATACAGTCACAGCTGCCAGAAGATAAATGAGAAAACTCTTCAGAAATATCATGTGTATATCAGAATTCCTATCCTTTTTATTATCACTGTGAGAAAGGATACTTTAACTTTGTATTTCTATTTCAGTTATCTTTGTTAAGGAAGGTAACAGAGGAGGAAATACTCATTTGAAGCAGTTATTTTCCTCTGTGGATATCATTTATTTATCTTAAAGTGTGCAATTGAAACAGAGCTAGCTTTCATAACTTGAGAAGGTGCATCTTTGTGATGTAAATGGATCAGCTCTATGAACTACTGTGTAATGTGAGTTTTCACGGCCTTTTAAGTTAAGAAAATTGCCAATATGCCAAGAATATTACACAAAATGAGTTTTACTTCTGCTTTATTTATAAATGTATGCGAGAACTAGAGGAAGCAGAATTTTGAGATATGTAATATTTTGCTCATTTAAATATGATAATACAGGTGTTAAAGGAAAATTGTATGCAGCTAATTTCAGTGTGATGTGAATAAGTACATTTGCAATATTTTGAAATGTTGAGCGTAATATAAATGATTTGAGAAACATCATATATTGCTTAATTTTCATATCTTAAAACCCTCCTTGAAAAATTTAATTTATTGTACAATTTGTTAGCCTGAATATTGCCATAGGACTTGGGTACCTTGGCTGCTGAAAAATCACCAAAATCTTTTGTTGATAAAGGTGTAGAAATACTTAACTAAAAAGTATTAAAACTTAGTGTGAGATATTTTGTAACAAGTTTGCTAAGACTGCTTTTCTCCATTAGGAGAGTGTTTGTTTTCCTTTTTTCTTTAGTAAAAATTTTCAGCAACTAATGGTGAGGGGAGTGTGGGATAGGTTGGTTGGTTTACATTTAAAAGGAATGATGTAGAATATATTTTGATATTCTTCTTACTGAAACAATACACTGTATTCTGTATATTCAGGTGGAAATCAGCCATCTAAAAGCTAGACAGAATGCACTACAGGAGCAATTGCAGAAGGTACAGACAGCTGCTCAGTCAGCACAGCCAGGAGCTGGTGTTTTGCCACCAGCCACTACATCAGCTTCCTTTGTTCCAGTGGTTAGACATTCCTCAGGTTTTCAAGATGATGACATGGATTTTGGAGATATAATCTGGTCACAACAAGAAATAAACAGATTGTCCAATGAAGTTTCTAGGCTTGAATCTGAGGTCGACCACTGGAAGCAGATTGCACAGGTGAGTGATTCACCTCACTCCCCTCCATGCCTCTGGATTCATGTTTTCAGTGCATTTGGCATTCCTGGAGCGAGTTTTTTGAAATTTTATGCTTTCAATTTATAGAACCATGATTTGATGGAAGAGGTGAAACGTAGTATTTCAGTCTTTTTTTTGCCTATGTGGTTGGTGACACATTGAGCACACTGAGTGACTATTTTCCAAATGTTTTTTAAAAATGCATTTAAGTATGATCTGTTGAGTTAGGAAAAGCATTCCATAAACATTTACCCCGAATATTAGTCCTACTTCAGGGTTTAATTTTTATGCAGTTTTTTAAAAATACTCCTCTTCTTCCTGGCTATGCTATTGATTATTTATTGACAGCACAGTACTGTTCAAAGTAATAGTTACATGTTTGCATATTATTTTTCCTTGCTCTTTTCTCACTGCTTGATATGTCAGTTACAACTTGTGGTCTGCTGAGACAAGAAAGAATATAATCATTCAAGCTGCTGTTGATGTGAGTCATCGTTTCTCAAGCTATTGTCTGATTTCAGAGATACTACTTGGTCCATGTGGAAATACCAAAGTAAAATGAAGCAACCTTGTTATTAGGTGCAATAGTAACAGCCCCCCCGCCCCCCAACTTTTACACATTTGCAGGCAATGGGGGGAAAAAAATGATGGAAAACTAAAATGTTTCCATTAAAATTACCTTTTTTTTCTGAGCGAAGTTACTGTAGATTTGAACTTTGCTTCTTGTTAGTAATCCTGATAATCTTAAAATGATACCATGGTAGACACTGTGGCTTCTTTGTTTTCTGCCTTTGATTATCCTATAGATGAAGTGCTTACATGAAAAATACTAGGTATTTATCACAATTTCCACATGGAGATGATATTTTTCTTTTCTTACCTAGCCTTCCAAAGTGCAAGGGGCAAATGATGCAGAACAAAGTGAAGTCTGTAAACTGCAAAATATCATTAAGGTAAGATGACAATTTTGACAAGCCAGTCCTCTTTTACCCTTTATTCTTAAAGGTTTGGATACAGCAAGACTTTCATGAATAAAGTTAAAAATATTTACAGCACTGGGACTCACATTTCTTCTATTAAATAATGTGTGTTGGGGGGGGGGGACTTAACTGTTCTGCTGGCTGAAATGTTCCTGTGCTCTCTCAAAATGATTGGATTTGTTTTGAAATCTAGGGGAGAGTGTGTTTATATAACTTGCTGAATATAATAGTTAAGCTTAAAAGGGTGATGTTAGCAGCTGTAGGGGCAGTCAACATTCAGAAACAGTTCATGACTTCTGATAATGAATTTTAAATGCTCAAAATACTTTTTACCTGCATTCTCAGAAATACTTTGGCCCTTTTTTAATTGAAGAAACAAATACAGATTTTCATGTCACACTTGAAAGTTGCTAAAAATATGTCCTGCTATATCCACTTCCTATGACTTAAAATTGTAATCTCTATAGACTTTTTTAATACTTGCTATTGTACACAACATACTGTTTTTAAAGGAATACCTTTTTAAATATTAAAAAAAAACAAAACAAGAAACAACCTCTTCTATGAGAAATACTTTAATTTTACTGGGAAAAGTTTGTTTCTTTTGTATTGTTTCTTGCTTAAGGTCGTGTACTATATTTTAACATTCTGTTTATCTAACAATATCTTTAGGAACTCAAACAGAGTTTAAGTCAAGAAATAGATGAGCATCAGCATGAACTTTCAGTATTGCAAGATGCACACAGACAAAAGCTAGTAGAGATAAGTCGTCGGCATCGAGAAGAGCTGAGTGAATATGAGGAGCGAATTGAAGAACTTGAGAATCAGCTACAGCAAGGTGTTTTTTACCACGTGCTTTTTTTGTTGTTGTTTTCTGATTTAACATGCAGTGAATTCTGGTTAAAGCATAAAATATGTATATTATGAACAGTGTAATACATGTCAAATACATGGTATTTAGAAATCTGAATTTAAACTTTAGGTCAGCTTTATGCTTCAGACACATCCTGATATCTTATACACACTGCGCTTGGGTTGAACACTGGAGTGATAGCATTTCAGTTTCTAACGTCTATCGATTTAGACAGTCATTTTCTTTATATCAAATTTTACACTCTAAATTCTACACTTCCTGTTTTTTAACTGAATATAGAAGTGGAAGAGATGTGCAGTGCTGGAGATGAGAACGTTTCAGCACAAAAATAGTTTTGTTGAGAAGTAGTATGTCCAAGTTGGATCCCTTGATTGAAGCTCATAGGTTGCAGTAAGGACCATGTGTGTACCTATGGCATGGCTAGATTGTAGGAGAAGCGCAGTAATTGTCATAAGAAACTTTTCATTGTGTTGTGCAAGTCCTTCATATTATATAAAAATACATAGTCTTGTCAATTAGGTCTCCTTTAGGGTTTTCTTTGCACAAACACATAACAAAACAAAAGAGATTATCAAGTAAGCTTTAGTCCTTGCAGCCACCTGAAACTGATAGGAGATGCATTCTTGAGCTTTTAAGATCTCCTAGCAAAAATGTGTTGCATATGCAAAGTATTATACTCTCTGACAGCCATTTAGCAACCCTTTAAAATCAAATAAAATATAAATAGTGATTTTGCATCAAGGTGGATTAGCTGTTTTTTAGTAAATTAATCTTAGGAAATTGAGGGACTTCCTGATAATTAGCTTCTGTTACCTTCCCCACATTTCCTGGTCAAGCATATTTTAATTCAAACATGATCGACCTCCATCTTGTAACTCCTAACTTTCAAAACTGTTTTGAGCCGGGGATGTGTTAAGTATTTGAAGAGCTGTTTATCAGATCACTCATATGTATGGCATTACTTCAAATGTGTTTTTGGGGGGGGGGGGGTTTTTTTTTTTTTACGTGACGATCATATCTCCATTTTAGACTATCTCCTGCTGTCAGGAGAAGGGTAGGAAAAGGAGACTTTTAGATAAAAGATCTACAGAGCTGGTTTTGGTTAGTATTGCAAACTTAATCTTTTTTGCTTTTTAGGTGGCTTAAGCACTGATGCCACAGATGATTCTAAAATAAGTGAACAGGAAAAGAATGCTCAGACTCTAGATGCTGGAAAAGTAAAGGACCTGCAGATTATAAAGGACCTAGAGGATGAAATACAAAAATTAAATCACAAACTGTCTTCTGCCAAAGAAAAAGAAAGAATTCTGCTGAAAGAGCAAGAATTGATTAAGATGGAAAAAATCCAAATAACGCAAGAATATGAAAGTCTAAAATCTGATTTTAGTAAGCTTCAAAGTTCTGTTGCAGAGCAAGATGCTCTCTTGAAAGAACAGGAGAAGAAGTTCCCATCAAAGACATCACTACTTCCAGAAGATGTCGTCAGACTACAGCAAGCACTGTTAGGTATGGAGTGTGTGTGTGTTAATCATATCCTCACAAGTTTCCACTCTTAATGCTCAGAATTTATTTTTAAAAGTTGTAACTGAAAACTGCTGTTTTAGCAAAAGATTGACTACTAAGGTGAGGGCAACAGAAAAGAAAACATAATTAGGACTAGCATGATGATTGTAGGGGTTTCTGGTTAGCTAAATAAATGTGTCTGCCAACTGTTTGATAGGATTTTTCTTTCTTTAAATGTAAATACATCTGACTAGAATAGAAGTTGTTTCTTTAAATTCCAAAAGTACAATTTTTGTGTGTAAAGGCAGTCTGATGCTAATATCTTCTCTGTAAGAGACAGTGCAATATATCTATTTTACAAGTATATCTATATGTAGAACATCTTTTAATATTGTGTAACTAATACACTATAGCACCAAAGTCCTTCTAATGTGGATTCGGTTGTAAAAATAGTGCTGTACTTTGTGGTGGTTATTGATGGTACATATGAATCTTCTATAGCGTTGACACTTAAAAAATATATATATATAAACCATCACAAAACAATGTGAAACCGTTCTCTCTTCTGGGTAATGGAGCTATGTTGGGGCAAGGTGGGAGAATTGTTTGTTTTTCGTTGTTGTTTGGGAAGTAGCACATCAATTTTTTTGTTTGTTTTCTCTTATAGAAGCAGAAAAGGAAATAGCAAGACTTTCAAGTTTAAATCAGGTAAAACAATTTGAAAATTATGTCGACAAAAAATTCGTAACAATAACTGGGAAAACACATTCTTAGCACTGTAAATTTTTTGAAGCTTTCATGCTTCTATATAAGTAATCTTGTAATCAAGGAAATAATTGTAGATTAATTTTATAATTACATATGGAAGTGATGGAAATAATATATTATGATTTGTGAAACCCCACAGCCTACTGTGTTAAAGAAAACTATTGGTGTTCCTCCTACCACATAATTATGTAAGGTGCTCTAACATATAGTCCTACAGTATTAATTGAACGTGGACTTGAATTACTAGATAGATAATACTTTAGATACTATAAAGCTATGTTCATATCATATATGTGTTTATTCTTCCGTGTTCCTCGGCAGGTAAATACTTACTAATGCAGCCTGATTACAAGTAGTGCTATTTAAATACTTGGAATCCTCATCTGAAGCATTTCAGTGTTTAAATACAGATTGTGTGCTTTTTTTATAGGCTGACAGTTTCGCTGGTATGGGGAAGGATATTCAGGAATTTATGCTAGATCTACAGGTTCTTAAAGAAGAAAATTTAAATCTGAGAAAAGAAAAGGTATGTATATTAGTTTTCTGGACTGTGTTTACATATTTTGTGCAGTATAGACAAAGCATTAAAATATTCTGAAACCTATACTAAAAATAGTACTTTGTTTTATTTTTATTCTAAATGTAGTTGGTATTAACTAATTATTGCAGTTGGGTGAACACATCAGTCAAGTATAACATCTCAACATACACCTGTTCTAAGGTCCTTATGACTTTTATTATTACATGCCTTTCAGTTAAGGATTTCATTCTTATATTTTACTTGCTTGAAAGTGTATTCACTTGACCTACTGAAAGGGAAAACTCAGCATTTTTTAATACGATGTGGCATTGTGGAATATTTCTTGTTTATTTGATGAAATACTGCATTTCAGAAGCTGTATTTTACATAAGGTAGATCTATTTCATTTACCATTTTATAGAATTGATTCTTATTCTGCTAAGTATTCTGAATTAGTTCATTATATTATAATCAAGGGCTTCAGAACCACTAGCATTGAATGGTATTCTGTAAAATCTGTCATTATTTTTCACCTCTTTTCTCAATCTACTTAGCCACGTTTCGGTGTAGACACTGTCGTCAGTTCTAAAAATTTTTTTCTTCCTGCTGTAATAATATTACATTCCATCTTGCTGATTAAATTAAGCAGCGGACCATACAGTCTGTGTGGAACGTAGGCTTAGCTTTTGGCAGGGTTGACTCAGTCCCTCATAAACCTTGGGTTGAGAGATTTGGCTTAGTTTATTTTGTATCCAGGAATATTTTGAACTGAGGTCTTCTGTGGTTTGCATGGATTCAAGTATACCCATGGCATTTTTCATAATAATGTTCTTCAGGTGTTCTTGGTTAAAACTTCCCCTCCCACCATGCAGCATAGTGTGTGTTTAGGGTATTCCTAAGAGATGTGACAGTTCATCCCAGCTGGGGATCTGCACCTCAGAGGTGGATGCAGCTTCACTTGTCAGGCCACGGTTTTCTTCTGTGCAGAAACCTGTAGGTTGCACTGCTAACCTTTGTGATGAGAAAGTCATTGTGTTTGTACGGATGTTAGAGACAAAGACTTCACAGTGAAGAACGTTCAACTGGGATGATATTCATGTAGGCTTAAGGGTTCTGATACAAAAAATGACTGCTTTGCTTTTATTGCTTAAGAAGAAAGAAACCATCTGAAATCTAAACACTTTATACATTTCAGCAAGCCAAAGTCTAATATTTAGAATTTTTTTCCTTAACTTAAGGAGGAACTTCAGAAGGAACTGACAAATGCGCAGCATAAAACTGAAAATATTCTTTCTACATATACTGAGGATCAGAATTCAGAATTAAGTCGGTTAAGGCAAGATTTGGAAAGAAAAGAGCATGAATTAAATGAAAGTATTGCTGAAAGAGAAACCTTAATAGGAGAGTTGGAAGAACTGGACAAGCAGAATCAAGAAGCTACTCAGGTAAAAAATACTGCAATTAATTATTGAACTGGTAAATTAGATGTTTGCGGGGGTGGTATCTTTTAAGTTGAGCTTTGCATGTACATATCAGGGATATAAGTTATCCGATGTGTCAATAGAATAATTACAGGACCAGTGGTTTACCTTATTCCTTGCCCTGCCAAAAGAGGGGCTGATACAAAATTCGGAAGTGCAACAAAACCATTTGTTACTGGGAAAGAAATAACGTCAGATGCCCAAAATGAATGCTTCTTTCCTATTTCCTGTCAAATAGAAATTACTTTTTTTCTTGCAAGACTTCTAGCTGTTTTTATCCTGCTAACATTTTGATCTCTGTCTTATGACAGTACGCATGACACACATCCTCTTTACCTTTTTTCAAATTTAGTTTTGTTGAATAGTTTAGCTACTTTGTTACAAGTTCTTCATACTATGAACATTTGTGGAGCAAAGGAGGTCACCAATAATATGTAATCAAAATGTAATGTTGGTCATTTGTCACTGCCCTAATACAACTGATCATTAAACATATTATTGCAAGCCATGTTTTTCCAATATTGTTTACTTTGTGGAACTGAACATTTAAAATACTTTCCTATCAAGTGAATCCCAGCAATTGTGTTTAAATTTCTTGCTTGAGCTTATTTTTTTAAATAGAATATGCAGATATATATTCAGTTGAGTAACTTGTTATTTGGATTTAGTGCCTGACTGTTTTTAAGTAGTGAATGTTTACTGCGTAATGGCTTTAATTGCCCTGACAAATGTTGACACATAACGTCTTTCTGTGTTTCTTGGTTTGGGTGGTTGGGGTTTTTTGGGGGGTGGAGGTGGTGGTGTTTTTTTAGTGAAATGCAGTTTATTCATGTTTGATGTTTGTTTTTTCATTCATTTGGCAATGATTACTTGATACTGCTTGCCAACTTATTTTTTTAAGTAAGGAACTTTGTTTCAAATCAAAATTTTCATTGTCCAAAGGATAAAAATGAATGAAGTCCATTGTTCTGCTGATTCTTCTTTTCTTCTAATGAATTCTTGTTTGTGTTCATTTTAGCATATGATTACACTGAAAGAACAGCTGTCAAAACAATATACAGAAATTGATAGTGTCTTGAAACAGCTGAAATGTGACATAGATTTTGAAAGAAAGAAGGTATCAAAACTAGAAATTGAGAAGATGGAAACTATTAAGGAGTTAAATAGTCATAAAGAAAAACTAAGCCAATGTTCATATGCTCTTAATGATTTGCATGTAAGTAAGCAGCAGCTTCAAGATAATATTAAAGATCTGCAGGAACAATTAAGGAAAGCCCAGGACTGTAACTTGCATAATAAAAAAGAAATTACAGAATTGCAGCAGAGACTAAAAGAAAGAGAGGAGGAACTTTCTGTATCCTTGAGCAAGTTAACAGAAAAAAAGAATCCGGAGTCTAACGACAGTTGTCAAGATCTGGCTCTTAAAGAGAGAGAAGTAGAAATTGCAAAACTACAGAACAACGTTTCAGAATATAAACAACTAAATGAAAACTTAGAGAAATCTATGTCTGACCTCAAACTAGCAAATGAAGTGTTGATAGCAGCCTGCGAAGAACTAAAACAGCAGCTAAGTGATGCCGTTTCTGAGAAGGATAAAGTTTCATTAGAAAAAGACACTGTCACGGAGGCTTTGAAAATGGAAAAAAGACAACTGGAAACTGAATTAAACCAGACTGAAAAACGGCTATTGGAACAAGCACGCAAGTACGAGCAAACTATTGAGGAATTATCAAATGCACGTAATATGGATACCACTGCATTGCAGCTTGAACATGAGCGCCTAGTTAAACTCAATCAGGAGCAAGACTTTAAGATTGCAGAACTCAAAAGGAACATTGAGCAGATGGAAGCTGATCACCAAGAAACAAAAGAGATGTTGACTACCAGTTTAGGAGGACAGAAGCAGTTGACAGAACTCATAAAAGAAAAAGAGGTATTTATTGAAAAATTTAAAAATCGAGCCTTACAGGTACAACAGGAACTTGAGGAATATATTAAAGATTCAAAAAAGCAGGATGTCTTAAAACAAAACTTAGAGGAAAAAGACAAAAGTCTTGCAGTTATGAAGGAAGAAAATAATCATTTGAAAGAAGAAATTGAACGTCTTAAGGATCAGCAGAGTAGGTCTCTACCCATGGTTGAGCCTAAAACTCTAGATATTATTATTGAACTTGAAAGTGAGGTAACACAGTTAAAAGTGATAAAGAATAATCTTGAAGAGGAAATAGAAGTTCTCAAAAAAATAATAGAAGATCAGAATCAAAAAACAGTGCAACTTCAGCAGTCTTTGCAGGAGCAAAAAAAAGAAATAGATGAGTCTAAATTTCAGCGTGAACAAATGAATGTCACACATGAAAGACTTTCCTTGGAGAAAGATGAGGAAATAAAAAATTTACAGAAAACAATTGAACAAATTAAAACTCAGTTGCACAAAGAGAGACGGGTTATTCAAACTGATTCCTCTGATCTCTTTCAGGAAACCAAAGTTCAGACACTTAACGGAGAAAATGGAAATGAAAAACATGACTTATCTAAAGCTGAAATTGAAAGACTGGTAAAAGGTATCAAAGAAAGGGAGATGGAGATTAAACTTTTAAACGAAAAGAATGTTTCTCTAAGTCAACGAATTGATCAGTTGTCCAAAGATGAAGTTGGCAAACTCACTCAAATCATTCAAGAGAAAGACTTAGAAATACAAGCTCTCAATGCCAGGATTTCCTCAGCTTCCTATAGGCAGGATGTTCTTTGTCTTCAGCAGCAGCTGCAAGCTTATGTCATGGAAAGAGAACAAGTACTAGCAGTTCTTAGTGAAAAGACAAGAGAGAACAGTCAGTTAAAAACAGAGTACCATAAGATCATGGATATGGTAGCTGCTAAAGAAGCAGCTTTGGTAAGGTTGCAAGAAGAGAATCAAAAGTTATCTAGTAGATTTGAAAATAGCAGTCAAGACATGTTTAGGGAAACTATTCAGAATTTATCCCGTATCATTCGAGAAAAAGATATTGAAATAGATGCCCTAAGTCAAAAATGCCAAACCTTACTGACTGTCTTGCAGACATCCAGTACAGGTACTGAAAATGGGTCGGGAGGTGTTAACAGTAACCAGTTTGAGAAACTTTTGCAAGAGCGCGATAAATTAAAACAACAAGTAAAGAAGATGGAAGAGTGGAAACAACAGGTAATGACCACAGTTCAGAACATGCAGCATGAGTCAGCTCACCTCCAAGAGGAGCTACACAAGCTTCAAGCACAAATTTCAGTTGAAAGTGATAGTAATTCGAAGTTGCAGGTAGATTATAATGGCTTGATTCAGAGTTATGAACAGAATGAGAAAAAGCTGAAAAGTTTTAGCCAGGAGTTGGCACAAGTTCAACACAGCATAGGACAGCTACATAACACCAAGGATCTCCTCCTGGGAAAACTTGATTTGGTAACACCCTCTGTCACAGTAGCTTCTTCTTTTGTTTCACAGCCTTCAGGCATTCAACACAGTGCTCCTGAAGTACTCAGTGATGAATCGAAACTCCTTCAGAAGGAACTGGAACAACTGAAAAAAAAGTTGCAAGAAAAAGATGCAACTATTAGGACTCTTCAGGAAAACAATCAACGATTATCTGATTCTGTGGCTACAGCATCAGAGTTTGAGAGAAAGGGTCATGAAGAGACTGATTCAGAAATGAGGCAGATCAAAGAAAAACACGATGTCTTACAGAAGTCCCTTAGGGAAAAGGACATATTGATTAAATCTAAAAGTGATCAGTTACTTTCTGTGAGTGAAAATCTTAGTAACAAAGAAAATGAAAATGAGCTTTTAAAACAAGCTGTGACTAATCTTAAAGAAAGAAATCTAATTTTAGAAATGGATATTCGAAAACTGAAAGAAGAAAATGAAAAAATAGTTGCGAGGTGTAGGGAAAAAGAAACAGAATTCCGAGCACTTCAGGAGACAAATATGCAGTTTTCAATGATGCTGAAAGAGAAAGAATTTGAATCCCACTCAATGAAAGAAAAAGCTCTTGCTTTTGAAAAACTGTTGAAAGAAAAAGAACAGGTATGTGTATTCTTATTTATGAATATCTTTTTAAGTGAGTCACATGGTAATAAATTTTCATGTATATATAGACATCAAGTACTTGCCAGAAAACAGTTTCTCATTCTTCGTTGTATTACACTAAAACAAAAATCCTCCTGCTGCAAATTTAAGAAAAGAATTGGCAGGTGTATGACTTACAAATTTGTCTGTTAATTTTGGAGCCCTAAACTACATTTCTCATTCATTTGGAAAATGCTTATTTACTGAAGAGTTGCTTAATAGTTTGCTTTGGCCCTGTTGTTCATTAAGTACCCCGCATTATTTTTAGTGTATGTTGCTCAAATTTTGCCGAGGCCAGCAGAAGTAATTTCCTCATATGCTTTCCTCTAGTATCTGTCATTTCCATGTGATTGCTTCACAACATCCCTTTGAGGGTTGTTGCTTCACAGCATTTGTCCCTGTGAGATGAATGGGTTTATATATCTTCATTTTATGGTTGGAGAAACTCCACTGCAAAAACTATGGGACAAACTAAATTAATGGATTCTTTCTACAATTTGACATTTGGAAGACTTGGATTTTGGGGGTGTGTGTTTGTTTTTTCAAAGCATATGTTCTGAGAAAAGTTATGGTGGTTTATTAATTACTGTGTGTGTAATTTGATTAAGACCCATTTTAGAAGAGCAAAGAATTATGTGGCATCATGATACTCATATAGGTGAATAGCAAACTGTATGAACTGCAGTTACTTGAGTTAATGAAGTGATGTGTGAATCAGCATTTCCTTTGAGAACTAGGAGTTAAGTACAAGTGCAGAAGTCTTTCTGTAGATTTGGCAAATACATGAGGGCAGAACTGCAGGGTGTAGCTATTTTGGTTTGCCTTGTAGGATCTGAGGGTGAATGTGGACACTGCATTAAGGACACAGTGTTTTCTGGTCATAGCTTCCAAACAGGTCTTTTTTTCCTTTTCTCTGTGCTCTGCTCTTTCTGTCCAGGTCCCCATTCTGTTCATCTTGCTGCTTCTGGTTTACAGGCCTCAGTCTTCTCTCGCAATTGTCCCCCTCCATACATAGTGTTTGTTTTCCCTATGGTTCTCACATCCCTCTTCATTTTCCAATGTTACTACTCTTGGATCAGAAGCAACATTAGTATTTATGTAAACCATTATAAAATAACCTGGCATTCATTTTTCTGCCCACTATAATGTAAAATTTGGCATCTCTTTGGAGCATTTTCAAACTACTTTACCAAATAAACCTGCAATGTAATGTACTTGGAAAAGCAAAAAAATCATTATTTTTAAGAATGTATGTCTTTTTTAATTAGCAAGTTGGAAGTCTCATCTTTGAGATGGAGGTGGAAAATTTAGGAATTTTTTTTGTGCAAAGTTACTTAGGAAACTTTAAGACAGATGGTTAACTCTGCTCACAGTTGCTTTTTTTCCTATCCTGTTCTAAATAAATACTATAGGGTTACAATGAGGAGAGCTTTATTGTCTTAAAGTATGGTTATGTTGTGAAAAATGGCTATAAATTATCATTAGGAGTTTGTGTTTATCAGTCATGCCCATATAAAATGTACTGATAATTTACAAATCCATGCTGGATAGGTACTCCAGGTGTGTTGCATGTCTGTGGCCTGCAGAGCTTTCTGCTGGCAACTTAGACTTTCGATTTCACAAGCAGGGAACATGTGGCTGGATATTCTTCTTGCACAAATTGGAGAACTTCCCATTCCACACACTGTGTTGGTCATGGAGAACTGTGAAAGATAGTATTCAACTATAGTTTTGTATTTTCTGTGTGTCTGTGTCAGAAGATGCACCGCATACGCGAAGCAGATCGGCATAAAAGGAAGCTACCATTTTATTGCAGTTTTACTGCCAAAAGAATTTCACTGTACTTAGTTTGATTAGTAAAAAAAAAAATTAAAAAATTGAGACTTCTGAGTATTAATGGTGAAAACAAAGGTTGCTTTACTTTTTTCCTACATATTTAGTAAAAATAACTGCTTTCAAAACAACTTATGAAACATAATAAAGCAAACTGAGAAGTTTCAGATAATTGAAAATGCATCGGTTTATTTGGGAGGTGTACATGTGAATTTTAGCTAACTGACATACTCAAGCTTCTCCTTTATGTGTTAATGTAAAGTTGTAGCAAATTGCACATAAATGATAAAATTATTCATTGAAATTTGACATCTGAACAGGTGGTGGACGTTGCACTGATTCATTGATTCATTAAAGGTTAATCTTTTGGGGTGAGGTCGTCTTTTTATTCTTGGGATTTCTTTGTATTTTTAGTCTTCTTAAACCAGGACAAGCTGACTTGCCTAGGCTGCTGCTTCACATGTGCACGGCCTAATAAGCATATTACAAAGAATAGATTGCAAACACTGAGGAAAAATTGAAATTTTCAAGTATACAAGTGTCTGAAATGCAAAAGGCTGATAGATATTGTTTGTTCACTGCAATCAGTTAAGACGGTGTATCTCTGTAGTGTCTTTAGGAATAACTTTTTGTTTGTCCATTAATGTGTGAGTGAAATAACTTCAAAATAATATTTTTTCTGAATGTGCTTTTGTGCCGTAGGGCTATGGGTCCTGCCCTTAGTACATCAGTATCATCTTTAGAGTAAGTTCTTTTGGACAGAGACTGCCTCTCCTTTGGTAGAACCATTTGTCACATTTTAAATGCTTGTTTGCTTCTTCAACAGGGCAAGACAGGGGAGCTGAATCAACTGTTAAATGAAGTTAAATCAATGCAGGAAAAAGCTGTTACTTTTCAGCAAGAGAGGGACCAAGTAATGGTGGCACTCAAACAGAAGCAAATGGAGAGCAGTGCCCTGCAGAGTGAGGTACAGCACCAAATAACTTGCAAAAAATAAAAGAAAAATGAATAAGAAAATGCATATATAATATTCTGTTATATGAGTGATTTTTGGTAGCACTAACTTATAAAAAGCATTTATAATCGATATGTGCAATTTACTTCAAAGGAACTATTTTATTTTTGCTTATGTTACTTTTATGAGAGGTGTTACTACAAGCAGCTTAAGATATGTTCTACACAGATGCAGCATTTGCGTGAGAAAGAGCAGCGCCTAAATCAGGAATTGGACAGGCTGCGTAATCACCTTTTAGAAATGGAGGACTCCTACACACATGAAGCTTTAGCTGCGGAAGACAGAGAGGCCAAACTAAGAAAGAAAGTTTTGGTTTTGGAAGAAAAACTGGTGTCCTCATCTACTGCGGTGGAGAATGCCAGGTAGTCTTTTCATCTATCTAGCAGTGGCATTATCTGTAAAAATTACGGTTAGCTAGAGTGGTGCTGACAGCTTTATTTTATTGAATTAGCATTCTAGAACATGCTGAGCACTTGAGAAGAGAAAAAGATATAAATTGTTGTTATTCTAAATCAGGAAGGTGATTTGATGTGTTTGGCTAAAAGAGTATTTGTCCTTTTTGAAGCAGCTATAGAAATCTCAGCTCTTCAACAGTGCTCAAAACCATAAACGATACAAATCCCGCAGCCTATCAATTTGTTTGTCTGTCAAATGCACTAGATAGCATGGAAGACGGACTTAATTGACTTTACAGTCAAGGCTTCATTCACTGTAAAAGAATCTTATACACTTGGATGTGCCTGTGATGCTTTGTTTACTGCTTTTGAAACAATTACACATCCTTATTTTATACCTAATAGCATAGACAGTGCACAATGCTGTAAACTTTTTTTTTTTTAAACAAAGCAAGATACACTGAGGTTTTCATGGGCAGCAGAATCTGGGACACTAAAGCCATTTTTTTTCTACTTATCTGCCATAAACATACTTTTCAGCTAGAATAATGAAATCTGGAGAATTAAAATTACTCAATGCCTATCTTGACTTTGTTTTAGTTGCTTTAAAGGAATGTTGGTTGCTTTGAGCATAAGAATTCTTTTTCTATTTTATTATAGTTGTCCAAATGAACGAGTGTTTTAATCAAAAAAAAAAAGCGTAGTTGCAATCTTTCTTTAAGCGCTGAAGATGCGTTTTGCTTATAACAGTCTCAACAAATAGATTTGAGATGAGCAGAAATTGTTGTAGGAAATTGTGGGGAAAAAATGGAAGAGTTGGGAGAAGATTTTGTAAAAATATTCATTAGAATGTTTCCAAATTCTTCATCAAAAATACTTGTCAAATACCTTTCAGCAAATACAACCTATTTCCCACCTGGTGTGCATTGTTGAAACAGACTCCTTAAAATAAGACTGACACAGAAGTAAATGAGATTCATAATCTTTTTGTATAATGGAAAGATAAATGGGGTATTCATTAGTCAGTATGGAGCAAGATATACCAAATTCTTGTAGACTGGCTTAACAAGTAAAAATTGATAGAAATTAGCAAGATGTGGGTTCTATTTTTGTGCAAGTATCTTTAAAGTAAGCAACCCAAGTGAGCAACCCAAACAAAAATTGTTTTTTCCTTTTCTAATGCACTTCAAGCAAAAGTGGTTCCTATTTTCTGATTGCTGAAATTACCAAACTTATTTAAAATGTGATGGTGTTTTTTATATGAAGAATCAGAAAAAATGTTTGCCTTCATTTTTATAAATTGAGCTAAAATTAAAGGTAGGTTAATCTTGCTGCAGAATTTAAGTTTCTCTGTGATGATTTCTGTCAACTTCTTCATTAAAAAATGTATTTTATTTTTATGAAGTCATCAAGCTAGTCTGCAGGTTGAATCTTTACAAGAACAATTAAACCTGGTTTCCAAGCAGAGAGATGAAACTATGCTACAGCTGACTATCTCACAGGACCAAGTGAAACAGTATGCACTATCACTGGCCAACCTGCAGATGGTACTAGAGCAATTCCAACAGGGTAAGTTTTGTCATGAAATACTGAAATTAAAGATCACAACAAGCATTTTTCAGATGGGATAGTTATGGTATTTTGGTGCTTTTCAAATGTTAGTTACTTGGTTTTCTTCTAGATGGCTTAATTTTCAGAATCTTTTGTCTTTAAACCAAACTTTAGTAAAATTCTGACTCCATGAAAACTAATGGTCAGTATCCCATTTATGAGACTAGAATTTCACCTCTACCTCATTAAGTCTGCATGTGATAATTCTGAGGTTTTACAACTGTATATCCCTAAACACAGAGAATTAAATATTATGACCTAAGAACTCTTTGAATTTTGTATTTTTTCTGATCATTTAGAAGAAAAAGCCATGTATTCAGCAGAGCTAGAAAAACACCAAAAACAGACTTCAGAATGGAAGAAAAAAGCTGAGAAGTTAGAAGAAGAAGTTGTATCACTGCAGGTGGGCTGAGTAATACTCTCTGAAATTGAATGCTAATTCTTTGTCGATTTTGATTTTGATTTTTCTTTTTTTTCTTTCTTTTTTTTTTTTAATACTGTGTTGAATGTTGTTATCTTAAGACTATAGGAAGTTAAGTCGTTGGTCTCTTTTTCTCTGGAAGGGAGAGGACTAAAAGGCCAGGAAGGCAGCATTCCTCCACTGAACATGCATTTTCTGAGGATGTTTAAAGTCCAGTTACCTTAAAGTATAAGTGATGGAAGTCTCTGCATCTGTCATGTCTGATTTATGTCGCATTGACGTAGTTGTGATAGTGATCTTTCTTGCTTCTCATTTTGTCCATTTCATGCCCTCTTTTCAGGAAAGTTTAGGAGAGGCAAATGCTGCCCTGGATGCAGCATCAAGGCTTACTGAGCAACTCGACTTCAAAGAGGAACAGATTGAGGAGCTTAAGAAAGAAGGTAACTGCCTTTTTTTTCATCTATCCTCACAATATTCCAAGCAAGTGAGGGGACAATGTAATATTTCTAGAAACTTAACAAAATTCTCTTTTATGAGAGAATAATAATGATAGTTTTGCTGGGTTACTGTAGTTACAGCTCAGCCCTGACCTGTAATTTTGCCTGCAAAGTTTCCTTGAACTGAAAGTGAAAGTTACTTCTTTGTGTCTAGATGTATGACAGTTGTGTGATATAAATGGGTGTCACGAACAGTACTGAGCACTGAGGGAATGTTAGGCTTTTTTTTTTTTTCCTCTCTCTCTCCCTATGTGGTGCCTTCTCCCCCTATTTTTCCCAACCCTTTCTACTTTGTCTTTCCCTCTTTATTTCTGTGGGTCACTATATTTCGTTATTACTGCAGCATCTTCTGTTATGCTTTCACTGAGCACATGGGGTAAATCTAAAGCTGGAGGAAAACATCTGACTTGTCCCTGAAGTTTGAGGGGGGGCTCTCTAAAGGAGGTTCGAAGAGCAGGGATTTGCTCTTTCTCTGCAGTTACCCAGCAGCTGTTACTTCATGTTCATTGTCCCATGTCTGTGGGAAATTTTGGGGTGAACATCCTTTATTAGGGCTTGCTGGGAGGAGATGCCTGGAACATCATTTCTGCTGGATGCAATGGTAACTCTTTTTGCTCTAACATATTCAACTAATTATTGCTATTAATTTTTAAATTACGGTTAGTCTTCCTCTTGATGTATGTATACGTATATATGTATATATAAACATACATAAATACGTGTGCACATACTTTCAAGCAGATTTGCTTGGACTGGATAAGTAGTGAGAAAAGTCATTTGAAAATCCTCAACTGGTTCAGCAAGAACTCTACAAAATTGTAATGTTGTGACCTTTACTACATAACTGAATGAGTGTTTACTCAAGTGCAGTTTGCCATCCTATGGACATCATAGGAGTGTTCCCTGAATTCACAGTCTGAATCTTACAATCTAAATTTCAATCTGCTATATGAATGTGTGACTAGTTACTGCTTTTTTTTTTTCTTTCTTTTTTTTTTTGAATCGGATGATCTGTAATTCTCTATCTCGCTACAGATATTCACAGCAAAAATTTTCAAACATCCTGAATCAAAATTAACTTTTGCATAGGCAAATATGACACTGTATGGAATGGGGAGCTCTGCGGTTATGGTGCATTTTGATAGCATATCAAAGCAGGAGGGGGAATGTGTTAGTAAGTTTGAACTTTGAGAGAAAACTGGATCTCAGTATTTTATCAAGCTGTGTTGTATTGGCAAGTGAATTAGTTTTAAAAAAAAAAAAATTAAGAGCTCATTGAATAAAGAATGCAGCACTTTAATGTTATTGTAGTATAAATCATATTTTTTATTGAAAAAGGAGACCACTCCGTTTTGTCTGTTTACACAAGAAAACATATAATGTCTTATTGAAAATCGGCCAAATACATTCCCAGACACAGTTTTGCTGGCCAACTCTTTTGAAGGATTTCTTTATGGATTTTTTTGGCAGGCAAAGTGATTTTAATGGAAAAGTATAAGATGTACCAGATGCACTTTTCTGGATTGCAATAAATGGTTAACAAATTATTGGAGACTGTTGTAAATGTTTGGTTTACAGCAGTCCGTGCTGAATTTTGGCTTGGGTATTTTTTGTTATTCAGTCTTTTTACACACACACGCACAAAGTAAATGTTTAAGTCCTTCTCAGCTGTGAAATTCTGTTTTAGAAGGAAATACTCCATTTTAAAAAATATAAGCTGTGTAGTCACTGTGTGGATGAACGTAGCTATGTAGTTGTCATTAAAAGTTGATCCTCTTCAATCTAAAGCATTCTGTCAGAAGTAATAGAAAATGCTTAGCAGTAACATTTCACTTTAAAATTATCAATAGATTTATTTTAAAATTCATTATGTGAATAAAAATTGCAACGGAAACTTGCTGTTGTCTTGCTGTGTATATAATAGCAACAACATGAGAATTACTTGAAGCATATTTTTAGAGGCTGTTTATCTTTTTGTGGTATTAGCAGTTTAACTTTTTTCTTCCCTTTTGCTCTGTGGAAGACCCAAATAATAAATCAGCTTGCTTGTGTGCTCCTACTACTGTTATCATTCCATAAATATATTACAATTATTTTCCCTCTGGCTTTAGGGGTCCTGTTTAGCTACATTTACAAAATAACTAGTTTTCAATAATTTTAAATCTTAAAACGTGGATTAATTCTCCAGTACCTCACTCTGGCATTTTGAGAGCAAGGAGTGCTAAAGAGCAGTCGCATTGTTGGAACGAGTTTCAGTGCAGATGGGTGTAGTTGTTACAAGATATGTTGTAGTACAGTATCTGTAATTTTGTTTGTTTCTTAACTTCCTTTGAATAAGGAGCTTAATCCTGATGCTCCTTGAATAAGAATTTTCCCAGCCTGACACTGTAATTTTTTCTGCTCCGTACTCTCTAAAATTCATGTTTATGAGGTAAAATATTTATAAAGATGTGGAGTCTTTGAAGAGGACCCATTAGGTTGTATCTGTTCCACAGCCTAGTCCTTTGATGTGTACCAAAACCCTGAGGGGGTTGTCATGGAGTCATTAGTGTTAATTGAGAGCCACGCTGTGTCAACATAGTTGTGGCCTGCATTTATCAAAGATTAAGAAGTCATGTGAAAACTAGAGTGTTTTTCATACATCCCAGATGATTTGAAAGGTATGCAAGTTTATAAAGGTCACTTTTCTTCCCTTGTCTCTATCTTCTCTGAAGCAAAATAAAGTTTGGGGTTTTGTTGGTGGTGGTGTGGTGGGTTTTTTTTAAGAATTCTAAAATATCCCATTATTCCTTCAGATATGTTGAGGCTTTTATTGTATTTGTCTTATAGACTGTTTCTAAAATGTGTACCTTTTGTTTTTTGTTTTTATGAAGCAAAAATATGAGCCCGAGAGAGATTAAATTGGTAGGAAAATTAAGGTGATGGTCACTTTTTCTTTAGGATGTGAAGACAACCATTCAGCCTTTCGGTGGGAGGGGAGGAAAAACGCATTGTCTCTGCTAATATAACTTCAGGGTATAAGTGGTCTTCACATAGAAGGCCCATGTTCTAATGCATCTCTTAAGTCTTTATCACACGCCAAAACTTACTTGTACTTTTATTAGGAAAAAAGTAACCTGGAAGGTTGTATCTTGCAGAACCCCAATTTGGTGAAAATTTTCATCTTAGCTGTTGTGAGACAAAATCACCTGTTTAACAAAAAATTCTTTGTACCTTGTAAATATTTTTTTTTTCTTGTCTGAGAACATTTTGCTGGCAATGTTCTTTGTTTCTTGTATTTGGGGATTTAAGTGAGATGAGCTTCCCCCNTTTTACTCTATACTTTTTGCAGCCTTGTGTAGACCTAAACATCAGATACTTTTATTCAGTTTCTAACGTAGCTGAGTCTTATAAAGAGAAAAGTTTGGATCTTGCTTCCTTACAACAGAAAGGTTGTAAAATTTTTTTGGCAAGTAAAACCTTTAGGAAATGGGATTTTTCCCTTTATTATGAGCTTTATTTTAAAAGGCTGTTTTTATGAGTTGGGGAGGTCAGAGGAAGTCTGCGTTACTGACACAGAATGTTGGGGTAATTAGCATATTCTGTATGTGAGCTAGCAAGTAATTTGTGTTAGTGACATTTTAGAATGGTAGAGAAATTGATTTTATAAAAGGTGGACCATAACAATATTTAAAAAAATTAAACATTTTTATTTTGAAACATAAGTATGTATAATAATGTTTTGAAACCAAGTCCTCCATTTTTGTTCCTTTGTTTTGAAATCACATTTTATAGGTGAGATCAGAAGAGAAATGCTAGAAGATGTACAAAATAAACTAATTAATCTTATCAACAGCACAGAAGGAAAAGTGGACAAGTAAGTCTTTTGTTCTATTGGTGTACATTTTTGTTCTTTTTTCCTTATCATGTGCAGAGATAAGACCGTTACAGTCATAAGAGTAGTGTAGAACTGGGCTTCTGTATGTAATCTTTTAATTATACTTTGATTACTTTGACATTTTTCAGTTCTTCAGTGGTTGTAAATATTAATTTTGATGATTAAAAACCTGCGTGTATATAAATTTGGACTACCAACATGTTTCTTCAATAGAATTACATTTCAATAGCGTGGCCTCTGCAGATGGAGGGAAAAGCTATTAGTGAAAATCTGCTGTAATGTGTCTAAGGTATGAACAGCAAGCCCTTTCACACCGTGAGCAACACCTGGACATTGTGCACATTTGATTTCTCTTGCTTGATCTTTCTCATCTCTCTCCCTGTCAGAATTGAAAGTAGAATAGGCAAATGGATTCCCTGCCCCCTTCCTTAAGCCTTCATTTGGTACCATGCACAAGTACCTGTTTAAATGCTCTCCTGAGTCAAGATATTAGAATAAACATTTTCCTAGTTTGTAGCATTTGCATCAAAACTTGCTCACGTACAATTTGGTTTTGATTTACTACAATATTTTCAAAATTGTCCACATTGTTGCTTGCTGTGTAAGAAATGCTTTAGCTTGGAGGGAAAAATCATTGGCAAGGTTCCCTTTTAGTTCCTTGTATTGGGTTGTTCATTTTGATTATCATAAATTAGGAAAAAGTATAGGGAGCAAATGCATCAGGGTTTAGACATCCATACTTCTGTATCAACTGTTATGTAAGAGCAGACTGTATAACAAACTTTCTCTGTCCTATAGGCTCTTGATGAGAAATCTCTTTGTTGGACACTTTCATACTCCAAAAAATAAGCGTCCTGAAGTATTAAGGTTAATGGGAAGT
This sequence comes from Apteryx rowi, assembly GCF_003343035.1. Lineage (NCBI taxonomy): Eukaryota > Metazoa > Chordata > Aves > Apterygiformes > Apterygidae > Apteryx > Apteryx rowi. The sequence goes on from NW_020450760.1 coordinate 7,624,229, forward strand.
ATCTTGGGAATAAAAAAGGAAGAACTTGATCAGGTAATACTTTAGTGAAAACCAGGCTTCCTTTTTCATTTGTGATATGCTTAAAAGAAAATAGAATGATTTGCTGCTAAACTAAATGTGACAGTCCCTGCACTTCCTGTGTGGAAAGTATTTTTTGTTCTCTCATCTGAATTAATTTTCTTATATGGGACATGCTGATCTTAATGAAATCTTATAATAACTGTATTTTAATAGAATACCTGAAGATTTCATTTTGCTGAGGGAATGTTAATGCACAGAAAGGAAAGGATTTAACTTTGTGCTGTTGTGTATAATAGCTGTAATATGGCAGTTATAGAACAGTAAGCCAATTTTACATGTGCCACTAGGTATGTGAAGAATGTGTTTTATTTTTTTAAAGAAAGAGTCAGGACTTCAGACTCCTAGTTTTTCAGAGAGGCAGAGAATAAAGTTTTGCCAACAATTAAAGGTTGTTTGTTTATCCATTGGATTCTGTGGTATTTCCACATCAGTTATTGTGAATAAAAAAGGCAACATCATGCTCATTATATTTTATCTGTTCTTCTATTTTTGTTGTGCTAATTTTTTTTTTTAACTTTCTAGTTGTTATCTGAAGACCAACGAGGAGTTACCAGATGGGTGACTAGCTGGCTTGGTGGAGGAGGAGCTGGGTCAAAGAGTGTCCCTAGTACACCTTTGAGACCAACTCAACAGTCCATTTTTAATAGTGTAAGGATTAATCATGCATTCTCTGTGTTTGAGTGGAAGAATTGGGGAAATTGCATATGAATGCTGGATATTTGGTTCATCATTATATTGAACTTAATTTACTGATGCTACTATCATTTGTATCATTTGTTTGCTTTGTACAATTAGTTTGACATGGATTTTTTTTTTTTTCCCCCCCACTAAGTATGTAGGCATTGATGAAAATTATAGAGTCCTAAATGCTGGGCTAATATCAAAATCTGATTACTGTTCCATTGGCTGCAGAGATCACTGATTTTCTCTGGTAGGGATTTTATCTTGCAAATAACAGTGCTAGAGGCCAAATACATGTAGGAATCTGGAAGTCTTCAATAGTCAACAGTACAGAAGACCATAACATTGTATTTTGTTGACTGTGTTCCCATTTGTCTTTTAAATTTCACTTGAAAAGCTTTCTCAGCTAGTGCCTCTTACATAAAGCATATAAAGTTCATATTGTAAGCTTCCTAAAGCAGCAGTTCTGATCACGTGGTCCATGGAAGCAGTTAATCTATAGAACTTTCCATTTTGTACCCCACTAAATAATGTATTCAGGCACTGAGGAATTGGGTAGTTTGGATGAACTTTGGTTTTTTGCTCATTAAGCTAGAAAAGGGGTTTGGAGAATTGACTCCTGTAAATCATCTTGAACTGTAAGAATATGGGTTCATTTTTTGCTCACTAAAATAATGCAGATGTTTAGGCCACTAAAGGATTGTGGTTTTATTAACTGCGGACATAAAAGAAGAAAATTAATGCTTTTGTATGTACAGCATCAGCTCTTCTAAGCAAAATATTATGTTCTGCCACTGACACCTTAAGCAGTCCATGTTTCCTTTATTCAAGATGCTTTTGTCAAATACAAGAAAGGGTTTTAAAAGAAATTGATGTTTTAATTAAATGTTTGGTGGGGATGTTTTTTCCTTGAGCATGGACACAGGAAATACAATGTCAGTTGCCGCATGGGATTCTTGAAACAATTGGTTTGAAATTGATCTTGAAACAATCAACACATACTTCCACCATGGTTTTGTTGTTATCTCTGAGGTTTATCAGTTACACATAGATGCCATTCACTGAGAAAGCAAAAACTTCACATTTTGAAAGTGTTTCATTTTTGCCACACTATAAGTACTGGTACAAAACACTTTGGAGCCTGTTGATAGCTTTTTTTACTTACTGATGCTCTGTTGAAAAATAGGTAAAAATATATTAACTGGTAATCTCTTGTAGTCTTTTTCAGAATTGTTTGTGAAATTCCTTGAAACAGAGTCTTGCCCAACCCTTCCTCCACCAAAGCTCTCCGTTCACAATATGAAACCTTTAGGAGCAGCAGGAACTGGTAAAACTAGTGGTCTTCCATCCAGCAGTCAAATACAAGGTAACATTTGAAGGAGAATTTGAAAATTTACATGGAACATAAATGAGGTGGAATTTTGAAAGGGATTTAAATGATTCTGTGCTTCCTCACCTGAGAACGATAAACTTGATTCTGCACTACCACCATTTTCTTCTCTCTTCTTTCTCTCTTTTTTTTTTCCCATTTCTTTTCTTTTTCCTTTCTCTTTCCCTGCTTCCTAAACCCCCAAAACAGAAGTTTGAAATGAACATACTCCCTCGATATAGAGAGGCTTTCACAGTGCCTGTTAGATCACAACAGATGCTGTGCAGACTTCTCCATACAGTGTACCAGTGCACCCAGTCCTGATTTTCAGGATCCCTGTTGATCAGCCTGGGTCTCATTGAGTGAAGATTACAAGTAATGGCAACATTGTAGTGCCTCTCTGAAATATAGAACCTGCTCACTTGGAGAGGACTGAAATGAGATAAGTACATAGCCTGATTTGGAATCTGTTTCTAAGCTGTGCCTAGAGTCTTTAACTTTTTTTAAGGCAAAGAACAGTTATGCTTAAATTACTTATGTGGAAATTAATGATTTTTGGTTCTACTTCTGATCCTATAAGGAATTGTGCACTTGTTTCTGAGTAACATAAGATCCAAATTTTAGTTTAATTGGTACAGTTTGTACTTAATTTTATGTGCCTTTAAATGTTCACCTTAATACCGTCCTGTTGATTTGCAGAAGCTTGTTTCAACTGAAAATTTTAACATCTGTAAGCTGATATAGATAGATATCTTAAAAAATACCCATTTGGCTTAAAGTAGTTGGATGGTATAAAGCAAAAATGTCTCGTGTAAAATACCAACTTATCTCTGAAAGCAGTGGGTTGTTTTTTTTTTTTTTTTTTTAATTAAAGTTTCTTTTTACTCTTCCTTGTAATGTAGTGGTAATATAGGTAGAGTACCTGTTTTACTTGGCAAAAGCCCAATTTTCTTGTCTGGAAAACTAAGTTCTTGGATCCTTTCATCCATTCAGGAGCTAGATTGCTGGCTTGTAAAACTAGCACCCACTGTATATATCCCTTTAATTGTTTGGGTGTTTTAAGTTTTTGGTTACTGGAAATAAAACATATGGTAGCATTTTTTAAGTGGTGGATACAGATGTCAGTATCGTATCCACACAAGAAGACATCTGTGAGAATTAAAACGTTTACATGATGGAAGATCTTTTTTTTAAAAACAAAAAACCTGGACAAAATCACTGATCCAACCAACGAATATTAGATGGGAATGTCCATTTAATTTCTGTTATATGTCTAGTATATGGACCTCGGCCTTGGAAAACAAGTTAAATCTGGAGCTGAAAGAGAATTTGATGGGGGAAGGTAAGGAGGGGTGAGTTGATTTGATTAGATTTAAAAAAAAAAAAAAAAAGCAGTTTAGGAACAAATTTTTTTATCAAAAGAGAAATTTGGTAAGAATTTGAAAAGTGATCTAATACTAGGATCTGTCTCAAGACTAAACCATGACTCCCTGTCCACACTGTTTATTTGCAGGGGATTTTGGGGGCTGATCCTGGGGCAGCTGAGCCCAGTACTTCATGGGATGGGAAGCCCACCTGTGTGCTGCATTGCAGCACATGCAGAAGGGCCCATATGTCTTACATGTAGTGCTGGAGTCTACCTGACAGATAATTCATGCCTGATGGGTGGGCAGAGTAAACCTCTGCAAAGGGAGTTGATGTTGCCTGTTGCAGGGATGTATAAAATTTCTGGATAGCCTGAACTTTTACTGAGTTTTGGCTGCCAACAAGCACAATATGGATGCCAGGTCTTGGGAGCACCCTAAACTTCAAGTCAGTCTTGTAACTGGTTGCCTGAAGTGAATACACAGGTTTTGTTCGGTGAAGGAAGCAGCGGTAGATGAGATCCAAGATGAAAAAAGGTAGAGAGAATGAAAGTCTATGAGTGTCTGCACTCCAGTGCAAAAAGATTGAATTTTCATATTGCAAAACTAAAATACAATTGTAGAATTTGTTTTATCACAAATACTCTGAAATTGGGTAGACTTGTAAGTATTTTCTGACAAAGTATTATTATAGTGTGTGTGTGTGTATATATATAATTTTTTTTTATGTTTCAGATTCTGCAGTCTCAGGAACCAGCAGAAGACCAGATACAAATCCATTTTTAGCACCTCGATCTGCAGCAGTGCCTCTTATAACACCTCCTAGTAGTTCTGGACATCTGCTTATGAAACCTATTTCTGATGCTTTACCTACTTTTACACCACTGCCAGTGTCCCCTGATGCCAGTGCTGGTGCTGTACTAAAAGACCTTCTAAAACAATAGATGATCTTGAAGCCAATATGATGACAGTAGCACTTTAAGAAAAATGAGAACACTATGTTGTATATAATATACTACAAAGAGGCCTTTTTGTAAAAAGTTGTGTACTTGTTTGCAATTGTACTTTGTTTTTCTTTTGATTATGAACTAACCAGTGCTTTGGAAATTCTAATGATCACATGAATAACTGCCCTCTTTATAGCAGGTATTCATTTTGGTTGTGGGTTAGATTTCAGAGTGGGGGGGAAAAATCTATATTGTTGGTAGAGCTGCAAGACAAACTGAAGGATTTATAAACCTTAGTCTTACTCAGAGTCGTTTCAGTTATGCATGTGCAACATTAACTCTTTGATGTTGAGGTCTGTTTTTCCATTAAAGTGATTAGCTGTTAGCAGCAGACCTTCAAGAACCATAATTTCAAAAAAAAATTATTTCCAGCCTAAATTGATCTTATTTGAGATGTTAAATTAATGGTACAAATTCTAAAGAATGTGGCAGTGAGCATGTGGAAGTGTGACTATTGAGTAACTGCAGTTTTCCAACACAGAATTTGTTACAGCTACTTATATTAAGACATGTCTCTTACTTACAGGATTGATCACATTTTGGAGCAGTTTGAAGCATGTTAATCTCTCGAATTTGGTTTTGTCCCCCCTGCCCCCGCGTCCCCCCCCCAGCCTAATAGCTGCTTTCAGCAATCAAACCCACCAGCACCAAAGAGTTAACTGTCGGAACATGTGTTTCATTTTCTACAAGTGTCCATGTGGTGCATAGTCATCAGTGGAGAACTTAGCAAAAGATAGGTTCACCTATATACAGATAGTATACTGTAATGGGTCTAAGATGTATATTTAAGAGACTTTTTTTGTCTTGTAGGATTTTGTAGATTCAAATATCAGTTTAAAGCTTGAACATATGTATAGAACTTAAAAGTAAGAAAAATGGTTACTTATCCCAAATGTGTAAATAGGTCTTTGTAAGACCAAGGCCGAAGTCAATTATTCTGTAAATTTTGCTGTGATAAATTGTACACTTCGTGTGGCAGATAAAGGATTAAGTTGCATACTGAAGGATAAAATTCATCTTACAAAAATAGGGAATCTGGGATGTCCTCATCTGAAAATGTATCTAAACCTTTTTACATGCCATTCCTTGTTTAGTCAGTGTTAAGATAATTATTGTGCAAGTTCTATATTAGAACTGTCAATGTTTACTTTTCATTTCATTAAGATCCTAGATTATATTGTTGTAAGAGTTATATTTAAATAAAGTTAATCACTGAAACTTGTACAGAATCTACCAAAATAATAACAAATCTTTGCATTCATTTATGTAGCGATTGAATAGTGAAATTCTTTTGTTGCCTTGAAATCTAGCAGAGTTTATTTTATTTGCTCTGTTACCTTGAGTCCATTTTCTCCAATATGTTAATATTTCATAGAAACTTTATTCAGATTTGGAATTTGATTGGCCATATTGAATTTTGATTTTTTTTTTTTAACTCCATTATAGACAAGATAATTTCACTTTTTGATTTCTGAAAGGGTAGCAGGCACATGTGGTATACCAAAGCAAATGCTACAGTAAATAATAAATGTAATGAGAATTTAAAATTACCTCTGCTGAGACTATTTCAGTTAGGTATTTCAGATACACATCTTCATTTGAACTACTGGACCAGAATGGTACCCTTTTCTTCTGTAACATTTATAAAGAAGACTGAAATCAGGTGGTGTTTGTGCAGTCTCTCCTGTTCTTGCAATCATTGTCTATCTTAAGGATATGCAGCTGCTTCAAAATAAAATTGCTTTTTGGTGAGCTGAAGCACAAAGAAATGTTTAGCTTTCTAAAATTGTGGCTTACCTGTTGTAAACTACAAATGGTTTCATGCTGATCACCATCCCCTGAATATACTAACTAACCAGATTTGTATAATTCCTTTGTGCATTTTTTTTCTTCCTTTAATTACATAGAACTTAATATATATGTGTTTCTCTTCCAGGAAGCTTTATAAATGTCAATAAATAAAACATGATGGGACTGTTTATTTCAGAATGCTGTAAATCGGCTCCATTATACAGTAAGTTATGAGAGTTAGAGCGCACTTAGGCATTTGTATGTGTTTGAGTGTTTGAGGGGGAAATCTAAAGAGCAAACAAAAGTTTTGAAGAACTTCAGAGTTCCTAGTAGAGCTACTTCTGAGAGGGAGAAAATCCTCTATAGAAGCAGTATAAGAGGCTTCAGCCCTTAAGTCCCAGGAGGTCTTGTGAACTGCAGAGAAAATACCATGGCTTAGAGGTTCCTGTTCTTATTTCCCAGCTGCATTGGTGGGTTTTGTTCCTTTGTTAGGAATCAGATGTGTTCTATGTTCCAGTGCTTTCCCGCTGAAAAAACATAGAATTTTATTGCCTTGATTCTCTCTTCCTTTTTAGACTGTTTCAGACGATTATAAGTTACCTTCAATATTGTTTTTATTGAAAGATTAGTGGAAATTTTTTTTCACTTTTTTTTCCCCTGTATTTACTTTGTGCTGGACAACTTTTGTAAATACTCATTCTAACAGTTTCCCACATATAAGTATGTATGTCATTTAGATTATCCTGTTAACTGTGGGTGTCTTTCACACAGCAGTGGGTGGAAAAATTTTCTATGGAGCATATGAGAAGGTGCAGTACTTGAAAATTCTCCATTATCATTTAACACAATTGTTCTCATTCACCTTACATTTGCAAGGAAGAAGAGTGCATGGTCCTCCTAGCTTTGGTCTAACGGCCTGTTTCTTGTGGTAAGGTAACATGATTCTAGTAAGGAGTGGATTTGCAAACTTGGGATAAAGGAAAAAGCATTAGGATGTTCTGTTCTTCTCCGTGGATTCTCTCACTTTCTGTTCTTTGCTTCTTTGCTCATCCTCCATTCTGTGCAAATAGAAGGAAGTAACTGTTTGCTCTCTGTAACTGTTACTGTAGACGAATGTAAAATTTTTTTTTATTAAAATCTCTTGCATTAAACCAATTACAGTTACAGCTGTACAGCCTTATAATTTGCCACATGGTAAACAAGTTGTTTCTACACTGGTCATTACCAAGCCAAGTGGCAGTTTCCAATCTACATTTCATTATTCCTTCTTATTCATGTTTTTGATGCATGTTTTGCATTAACAATATTATTAAGGCAGGCTACCTGGAAAATAAATACAGAGTAGTGACTGTTTAAGCTGAAGAAACAGAATGGAAGATGCCTGCCTTGTAAGTATTTCACATTATGACAAAGCTCCTGAGAGTTTTGTGATTTTAAGTCTTGATGTCTTGTTAGTCCCATTTTTCACGACTTTACTGCCACGTTATCATCATATAAAAGTTCAAGAATAATTCTCTTAACTTGTTTAATCAAACATGTAAATTTGTCCTTTTCTCTCAAACAGTACCAATATGGGAGGAGATCTAACTAGAATAAAATTTACTGTTTTTGTTATCAACTTGAAGAAAAAATATTAATGTTTAATATGGAGGAACTTTAGTATAATGTGGAAACATCAGTGATAACAGCTGCATGCATTCTTTCAAATAGAAAAGTCTTTGTTTAATCTATACATGCAAACCATAGTAGTCTTTGTGTCAATACACTTTTTGGCAATTATATGAAAACAAAAAAAAATCTATATGTGTGTGTGTATACATCTATATCATACACACATGAGGGTGCCAGCAATAAGGCTTGAGAAATTAAAAACATGCTATGTATGTTTTGTTTTCAGTCTTTTTTTCCTTCCAGTAAATTTTGATATTTGTTGCCTTGAGTAGTTTTCTCTCAGCTAGAAAATTCCTAATTTTCTTTCATAGAAAATAATATATTAGAATTACCAGCCTAGTAACTCTTAAAGTAAGAGAAATTTTTGTTCTCTTGTTTTGTGCTGTTTTGTGCTGTGTTGTGCCATTATATACTGCTGAATTTACTTGGAGCCTTGCAAAGCTTAAATATGGAAACAAAAAATGATGCATATAATTTGGCAATATGTAATAAAAATAAAGGAATAAATAGTTACTGGCTTTAAAGGAAAAAAATGATTTGCACAGGGCATGTTGTTTACAGCAGTGTTTTCAGCGACACTGAGTCTTGGACTATTGTATGCATCTGTCAAACTCATATGAAAGTATGTTTTGTTTTAATTTCAGTATCTGAAAGCTTCAGATATCTAACTCTGAAATACATTTTGTAACAAGTAGTTGTTAATCCATGTTATCAGTGTAAGTGTGTAAGAAATATGCCTTTGGTTTGCTGGTTGTTAGATGATCTGTTAAAAGGCCAATTTAAGCAAATTCACTCCTTGTTGGGAGTTCAGCCAAGTTGCTAAAACTGTCAGACATTTTGCCAAGCAGAAGAAAGTTGTATCAAGTGATTAAAGACTTGTTTTCCTAGTAGGAAATAATTATTAGAAGATAACTGACAATTGTTTCATACATAAAAAGGGGCATTTATCATTCAGTAAATGCACACATTTAAGTAATTCGATGTTATTCTTTGCTTTTGAGCTTGTGACATTGTTGGTTAAATCTAATTTCTTTAAGTGCTTGCAGATGTTATACGTCATCCTTGAGTGCTGATAGTGAATTAATCTTTTCTCCACCCCTGTGTTAAGATTCCCATTAAACAGCTCCTCGCAGATTAGATGTTAAAATTAAAAGCATTTGCACACATGTTTCTGGCAGTCTGTGCAAACTGCCTATGAAAAGATTATGCTTTCTTGGTCCCTGGTGGTCAGCTAATAAATATTACTGTGAATATTTACAGTAACACCAGCAATGTTTCCTAACCCTCCTAAGCAAGCAGATGGAAAACACCCTTTTTTGCTATCTGTAGCCATTTTTATTTAAGTTCTTCTACACTTTTTTTTTTTTCTCCTCATTCATTGAGAATCGTATACAACTGTTTCCCCTTTGAGGAAACATGATGCAGCTTTATTGCAGCTCAAAACTCACATTTATGTGGAATGTTACACCAAAAAGGAAGTCTTCCTTTTTTTAATGTCTGCTTCTGCCAATTCTATTTCTTTTTGCCACAGCAATATTTTCTTCCAATGTGAATTTACAAAATTTAGAGTTTCTCCTATAGCTATAAATGCTTAGGAATGTCTTACTACCACCATTGGCATTACTGTTGTGGTTGCAGAAACTGAGCCTGTGTTCTTCCAGATCAGCTAACTAAACATAGAAATTAAAAATGTCTTTCAAATGTTTGCATGTAGTTGTGGAGTTTAGGGCTGTAAATGGAGTGACATCTGAAACTGCAGAAGCTAAAGAGGTGAAGATTAACCCCAAGTCAGAAGTTCCAGGTAAAAAGCGGGGGGGGGGGAGGATTTGTAACTCTGGCAAATTTAAATCTGTGTTCATTATGCTAATAATAAGATATAAGAACAATTTCCATTAAAAAGATGGAATCTCTATTGCTAGAGATTGGAGCTTTGCTACATTAAAAGAAGAAAAGTTCAAACCTAATGTCTTCTCAAGCTTTTAAGGACTTAAAACCCAAACTTAAAGGTGAATTGTTTCCAAAGAAAATGGTGGTGTTCTTTGCTGGTTATCAAAACTAGAAAGTGTATTTTGGGATGTACCTAGCTGTTTGTGAGTATTCTGAGAAAAGCAAAAATAACTACTATCATCTACTGTATATAATATAAGAGTTTTCTTTCTAAGAAGAAAAATTAATAGCTAAATAAAAGAGGATTTTTGTGGTTTTGCATCAAAACCTCAGCTTCACAGAGCTGCAAACTCTTTTGTGTTGTGCAAGGATTAAGTCATGTGAGACAAACCTCAAAATGGTTCTAGAATATTGTACTTCTGAAATGTTAAATGTGAATTTTTTTTCTAGATTATCAGGAAAAAGCGGAAGAGCTTTACTATGTTTCCAGTCTCTTTCTAGGTTCTTTAAGAGCACATCTATGTATGTTCTACCATTTTTTTTTAAACCTACTGTAGTACCAAAACAAGAGGTATTTACATGCGTTTTGTCAGTACGTTTATTACTGCTGAAAAGTGTGAGATGGACTGTTGTCTTCTGCTTATCCCCCGAGAAATACACCTAAAGACTAAACATTTCCTTTTTAACAGCCTTATCAATAGATATTATGCTTTGACAAGACCATTCTTGTGGCTAAGAAAGCAGTGTTGCAGTTTAGTCTCAGTGATCAGTACTTAACATGGCTGCTAAACTTGGCTGCAGCAGGGAGTTTTTGTATGTATATCAGATGGGAATTGCAATGAAAGAAATTGTATGCAGTTCTATACCTACAGCAGTGTTTGACAGGGAATGGACTAGAAATCAGTATTTCTTCACGGCTCAGTCCAGTTTGAAATTCTTGGAATTGACTACTTGTTTGAATGAGAGAACCATTTAAAAAGCATCAGTATGATGAGTAGAAAAGATTATAATGTTTGAGTTAAGGCCAACTATTATTAGAGGCTTTTGACAACGATTGACAGAACATAGTAACTTAGAAACCCTTTGCCATGTATGACATTTCGACAAGCACTGTCCTACTACTGGCTACTGAACTGATCAGTAGTACCCGAGAGACGGAACAAACTACTGGCCCATATTTTTTTGCGTTTGTTAACATAGTAAGTGAGACTGAAACTTACTGCACCAACAATCTAAAAAGTGATTCTGTTTCCCTTTATGTAAAAGAAATGTAAACCTTCTGAGAGCTGTCTGGATGCAGTTTGAATATGATCCAGTATCATTAAGGTAAGGGAAATCCTGGCAGTTCTTCTGTGCGGTTAACCATAAGTTTTTCATTTGCAACATCAGATGCAGTCTGTGTTTCACACCATCGAATTGCAAAACATTAGTATATGGCCAGATTTTGGGCACAGCCCAAAAAGGTTTTATAGATTCAAGGCAGCTAGGCAATATTTCTTTTATATTGTTATGAAATGGTAGCTATTTATTATCCATCACTGTAGAACAGCTGCTTCGTATCTAGTGTTTGTTGGTGGAATATTTAGTAGTCCCAGGAGCCAGGGAAGAGAACCTCATAACACAAAATGCTGTGCAGTTCATTGTTGGGCAGCTTTTTATGAAGGCTATTATATCACACAAGCAAAGTCAGGTGACTGAACTTGACACAGTAAAAACAGACCAGTGGTAGCTCATGACTTCCTAGAATGGGAAGTTCTTCTAAACATAACCCTCTGAGAACAGGAAGCCAAGACTTATAATACTTCAAACTAAACTTTTGTAAGTTAGGGAATATGGAGATAAGTACATGCTAAGGTTTTGAGAATTTGACCTTTGGGTACTGGCCAGAGAGACAGTCTGGGGGAGCAGTGCTGCAGAAGCCCATGTTAAGTTTGGCAGAGGCAACTGGTTTTACATCACTAAATAGAAAGGACCTTTTAGGTACTCTGAGTCCACATGGTCCCTGAACACTAACCGTAGTATTACGAATAAAAGTATATTTAGCTTAAGTAACTAAATGGCAACTGGATGTAAATAAAACAACAGCAAGAGGTAGTAGGAGTTTTAAGCAGGTAAGCCTAGTTGGACAAGAGTTCCTAAATAGGAACAGTGCAGAATGCATAGTTCAGCCTATGCAGAAGGTGTGAGCTGCAAACATTCTTTCTCAAGAGAATTCGTAAGGACCATAAGAGTGATCCTGAATGCTTTTAGGTGCAGGTGTCTGAGAAACTGCATATAGGAAGGGAAATGAAGGATTTGGCATTCAGCCACTCATGGAGGGGAGCCGACCATGTGAGAATGTTGGTTGTAGAACTATCTTCTATGTAAAAATGTTTGCCTGCCTCTTGCAACAGTTTTCTCTAATGTTATAAGGTATTAAAGTGCTCTGTCTTGAGTGAAGCTTTTTTTCATAATCAAAGGGTGTTTTTGAGTTAAAAGCAGTCACTGAGTTGGTACTGATTCATCTGTACATTTCAGTTTACATGGAATGCCATAGATCCAACACTAAATTGTATCAGGAGCAAAAAGATAGCAAAGGAAATAGCTTCAGTGGAAGATTGGAGCACTGAAAAACATCCATCAAAACTGAAATTTTTTTCTGGAAATACAGTTGGAAAATATTTAGACTGCACTTTGCTCTGTATGCTCAAGTAGTGGATGCCAATAAAAATGAAGACAAACAGAAGATCGCCTTATTTTTGACAATAGGAGAAGCAGCAGATGCGTTTAAGAGTTTTCAGTTAACTTAGAGGAGGCTTATTATGAAACTAGAAAAATTTGAGGAGTGCAGCACTCTAAATAAAAAGAATGAGTCATAACTAGACTTGCCAGATCTGTCTGGACCCAAAGCCAGACTCTGAATAGCATACTGTCTGCAGAGTATTCTGGATCATGGACCTATGGAGTGCCATCTGCAGGCAAAGGTCACGTAGGTGGTAGACCTCTATCTTTATGGGGCTTTAAGAGAGCAATGACTGTGGCATGCTGCCCAGAACCTGCTTACTTGGAATGGGAATTCAGGGAGCCCCCAGCACTCTGGCTAAAGTGGTCCTCCCCTGAATTCAACCAGTGGCTTCAACTTCCTTGTGCTGGTGCTTTTAATAGTAGGATGTGTTACAAGCATCCTGAAACCTGCAGTGCACCAGCCAAATGTGGCTGGTAAATCTAGTTACAAGACAGAAAAGTTTTCCATTAGAGACTTAAATGGGAAAAGTTCGGTAGATATAAACAAAATCCTGATGTGAGACCAGACTGTGATTGAATCCAGCCTACAACTCACAGGAAAAAGGGTACATCTACTCTGTCACAGTGGTGTGGTCTTGACTTTGTGCTTGATGCTTTGTCCCCCAGTTGCCTCCAGTACCTCTGTATCCATGTTTGCTGCCAAAAATCCAGCGCAGAGATGGGTTGGTGCTTAAAAGCATCACTTCAAAAAGCAATCGAACTTGCCGTCTTGGGCCTTCCCTCTTTCCCTCCCTTTGTCTTCTAAAGGTATCTCAGGAGACCGCCTGACTGCATGTTCCAGTGCCAAGACCTGTGGGAGTAACTGAGCCCCAGTGTCTGTTCCATGGTTGCTTCTGGGGACTGCAAAGGGTGCTTACACAGGCTATGGACTAAATCCTATTTAAAAAAAAAAAAAAAAAAAAAAAACTACCCAAGTTTTTGCTGGGAGAATTTCCTGCTCGCTATTCACAGGTGATGGTTAGGAGATGACTGGAGCCCATTTCAGTTGCATGGAATAAAAGAGTAAATTTAAAAATAAGAAATCTGTATACCATGGATCACAGCTGGCTTTCTGAGACACCTGGTTGATAAGGGTAATCTCTAAGAAAGTGTATGCCTCAGAGACCAACCTTAACCTCTTGTGCTGTGTCCCCACCCCCAGGTCTGGAACAAAATTGCCCACTGGAGCACCAAAGCCAGGCTATAGTGCCTACAGCTGCATGCAAATTGAGGACAGTAAGGAGAAGCCCAAGCTTCATATGTGATATAGCCCCCAGAAACCCCAGATGGACTGTCCAGGAACAAGTCAGAGCTCTAGTGAGTGGCTTCATCAACACACTCCTGTTAATGAGCAGCCTAGAGATCAGGGCACATCCTGCTGAATTCTTTTTGCAGTAAGGGAACCAGAAGTACTAACGGTATCATGGATATCAAACATCATATTCACAGTCATCACATCATGACATTTTGCAGTTTCAATTCTTTAACCACTCCTAAAATACTGTTTTGATCATTTCTGAGTATCGAGATTGTATTTTTATAGAACTATTATGACTCCAAAATCTCTCCTCTTACTTGCCTGTGTGAAGTCTTTCCCTCTCACTGCATGGCAGCTTGGTTTCTTTAGCAGCATTTGACAAGATGAATGTTTTTGAATGTCTTTTGGAAATCTTAGTAGATTATATTGTCTGCATCTCCCTTGTCTGCATACTCCCCCACTCCGTCAGAAAGCTGCAGTGGATTCATGAGATATGACTTCCTGTTATGGTAGTCACAATAACTTTTCCTCAGCTTACAGCAGACTTGGGTTCAATAATTCAATTTTTAATTATAACTTCTACCAATCGGCCTCATATAGTGGATTTACTGTTCTGAATTTTATTAAGTGGTACATGGAAACCTTTAAAAAATGGTATCTTACTTGGTGTTGTCTGTTCTTCTAACACTAAGACAATTTTCTGAGAGGTTACCCTTATGGTAAATAATTCAGCTGTCCCATACCTTCACATTTAATTCAGTTACAACACTTAATTTCTAAATGTCAGATGAGTCCCAGTGAGTTGTTACACTTCATTTTGTTGATTTGTTCTACAACCTTTTCTGCTGGCACTTCAATTTTAGGCAGATCCTCTTATGTATCATCTTTAAAAAAAAAAAAAAATCCACTAGGAAACCTCCTGAAATTTCTTTAGTAAATGTAGATGAAGAAGAATCATTTAGTTTTCTGCTGTGATTTTATGTTTTCTAAGCACTATTTTTATACCTTGTACATCTGTTGGCTTTGCAGACTGTTTGGCAGTTTTCCTGCTCTTGATGTGTCTGCAAAAGAATTTTTTATTAGCTTTTATGCCTCTTACAATTTGTTTCTCAAACTTTCTTGGACTGTTTTTTTGTGTTCTTACATTTAACCTGTCAGAGTTTGGGTTCTTTTCTATTTTCCTCATTTGGCACAACTTCAGCTTCTTGAGTTTTGCTCTCTAACAGTGGACAAAATGGGAACTGATTGCTTTATTAAGCTCCAGCTATGATGACTGCAGCAGTACAACGTGCCTCTGTTGGGAGAAGGGTCCAGGTTCACCCATTTTTCTTACGGCTGCTTGAGGTTCTGGGCCCCAACAGGACCAGAATGGATGTGAAGCCACTCTGAACAGCCAGGCTGCTTCGGCAGGAGCAACTCCAGGTACTTCTGAAAACCTTGTGCTGTGGCTACAAGTACAAGTCAAAGCAAAGCCCAGAAGATAATGAAAAGAAACACAATCTGTGCAGTAAATTGCATCTTTTTGCAAGAGTTTGCAAACACTGCAGCACACACACAGCAGAACTAAGCAAACACTAATAGCACCCCTGCTCAATGGAAATCCTCACAGAATTGGCCCCTACAGGATTCTGCATTGCTGCCTCATTTGTTTCCTCGTTGCTGCAGAAGAGGAGTGAATAATAAGCCTGAAAACAAATAGACGGCATTTATCATATTTATCACCCAGTTTCATAGCCAATTTATTTCCAAACAATATGGTAAACTGGTAAATTCTGAAATGATATAATCCCTGCTGTGGGAATATGTGCATGAAATGTAGTAGTCAAAAAAGAAAAAAGACTTACAGATACAATTTCTAAAAATGGGGTGGAAAATTACTGTTTTAAAAACACAGTTTTACTATACATCTCATATAGAAGACTGCTCACTGAAGAGCAAAAATCCCAAAACAATTGAAGAGTTTAAAAATGCCTTCTGGGGTTAGGAAAGCAGTCAAGAAAGTACAAAAGAGTCCAAATTAGCCCTTTCCTCACATGCAAATCTTTGATGATCTTATATTCATCTAAAAGAAAGTTGTATAGGCATATAACCCTGGGAAATATATAAGGAAAGGAACCGAAAATGTAGATGACCTTGCTGATTGTTTTATGGGAAAAAGAAGCCAGGAGTCTTTGCTTATGTGTATACCTATAAGAATGAAACACATGTTTAAAAAGAGAATGTTTTCCACTGCTTGGAAGGGGAGAAGCGCTGGAAGAGAGGGCTGATGCCAAATATTTTTCTACTCTGAGTGCATCAGCAGGGTTCTGGCAGGTGCCCTTACAAAAATAGTGCACATACTTGTGAACATTTAAACATCCCCTTTGGGAGATGGTGTTTCCACAAACTTGTTTGGGTTTGTTCAGAACCTGAAGTGTTTTAATGGAAATGCAGAATATGCTTGATGCTACAGAGGGTGATGTTTTGCTCTGGATAAAAACAAAGCAAATTGCCTATGCGGACTAAGCATTTAAAAAAAAGGAGGAAGGGTGTTGAACTAACTGAAACCCCCCCCCACACACCAAAATATAAATTCTATGTGATAGAAATAACGTACCTTTGGAAAGGAGGGAGCACAGCAGATGCAGGTGGAACACAGCAAGGCTGGTGCTTTACCAGCACTCATGCCCCAGCAGACCGAGAAGGCTACCAGGTTAATTTGGAAGGGTGAGCTCCTGTCTCTAGTCAGCTGCTCTAACACGCACCTGGAGGCTGTTGTGAGCAGATGTGCCCAGTGGATGTGGCATGGTGCACAAGTTAGTAAAGAACATGAGAAACTGCACAAGGGGCTAGAATCTTGAGGGAGTTAAGGACAAAATTAAGTTGTCCGTGAATATTTCTCAGGAAGGTTTTGGTATATCTAACAGTTTATAATTGGTGACCAATGGCCTGTGTACCACAGGCGCTTGCAAACACTGATTGTCAGTTTGCTCAAATAGAGAAATAGACTTTAGCATTAGTCCAGGGGTATTAAGAGTTTTATATCTTTATTTATGGGAGGCCAATCTTTGCTGAAACTGTGAAGGTTTTATAATTGTTTCTAAAGGGGCTGGTAAACGTCTTGTCACAAAAATAAAGAGCATTGTTTTTAGCCGTGCTCTCTAGAGCATTTGACAAAAATGCAGGGGAGAAAAGACTGCAGCCTAGATTATGTACATGTCAATCTTATAAACAAAACCAAATGAAAATTTCTGTTTTGTTTCAGGCAAAATGTGACCTGTGGTTACCAGAGCTATGCTCAGGATGAGATTGAACAGAAAGTAAGTAAAAGTATTAAGAGAGTGGCTGGGGCATCGCATTTTCAGATACCAACAGCAATTCAAGGGGGATCTTTGAGTTCTCAAGAAGATATTTTGGCTTTAGGTACAGGATGATGTTCTACACACTTTTTACAGGAATATAGTTTTAAAATGATACATGAAGGTAATTTAAGGATTGAAAAATCAAAGAGAAAAGCCAGGGATCTTCTATACTGTTGCAAAATAATAATACTGAAGAACCTGTTACAGCTTGTCGCATGCACAAAAAAGGCTGTGAAAGACCTGTATTTCCCTAGGGAAAATAATCAAAATCTTTTAAATTGCTTATTTGCTTTACTTCTGTTAGGGGGAAAAAATCTGAACCAAAGCTAACTATTCTTCCAAGAATACTAATCTTATTTTTCTCAGGTGGCCTTTCTAGAAAATACTACAGCTAAACAGGTGATGGTGAATGTCAAACTTGATTTTGCTAAAGATAATGTAGCTGACAATGTTTTGTCTTACAGCAGATGCAGTGCAGTGGGCATAGGTTTAAACTGTCTGGATTTAGTTATATACCTTCTAGATCCTACTATTCCTCATTTCTTGGGGTGATGAACATGTTTTCAAAATAATAAAGCAGAGTCAGATACCTGATCCATGTTTAACACTGTTACATTTCAGAATGGAGCCAGTGGTGCCTGGGTTTTCCACTGATTAATCTTGTTCTAAAAGAAAATGTGCCATTAGAAATTGATATCACATTCACCACAGAAGTTTAAACATGTAAAGAGCTGGATGAGGTAAAACAAAAACTTAAGTCATCTGGTCTGTATGATTGGGTGCTCTGAGAACATCTGCTGCATCATTAAAATGGCACTCTGCTTATTGTTCTTGGGAAGCGGTGATAGCCCCAGTGGCAAAACTGCATCATATAGTGTGGTCAACCCAAAGCAATGCATGCTTCTGACAGATGGATGACATCCCCTTACAGGAGGAAATGAAGGGATGCTGGGTTGCCTATTTTCCCCATGGATATCTCACGCAGGTGGTAACTGTACCATACTGAGACAACTGAGCCCCAGGAGATAGCACAACAGGAACTGCTACATTTTCTCCTTAACAGCAGCAGCGCAACCTGAGGATCAACACAACAAGGCATCTCGGAGACTCTACAGTTCCTAGTATTTTAGTTAGCAGATTAGCTATAATTTTTTTAAATTCTGTATTACGTTAATTTTGACTGCTAATTCTTGCTTGTGTTATGTTTGGCTAGGACAAGAAAATATGTGGGGAATTGTGCTCTCAAGGTGGCAATTAGAATTCAGACACTGAAAGAAGCAGACCTCTGCTTGTTAACACAAGGTAGTTTGTCTTCAAAAAAAAAAAAAAAAAAAAAGAGGAAACGCTCCCCAAATGTCAAAAGTTTGCAATTGGGATGCTATCCTAGGAGATGGAAGAAACAAGCCCAACCCTTTTCAGGCAGAACTAGGATTTGATGCCAAGTTCCCATGTGCTTAAGGAGTATGCTATTCATAGCAGTAGGTTGAGATGTGTGTATTTCAAATCATTGCCTGTAATGTGTTATATTGCCACATGACAATATGAAAAGCTTACTTTTGTTGGCAATCTCCAAGAACACTTAGATCGACCTCCAGAGTTTGGAGAAAGCCACACTTGTGAATCTCATGGAGCTTAGGTGCAGTCAAAAAGCAATTGTTTCTGCAAATGTCCAGCAGTTGTAATATAAGTGTTTTACCAGGTTTTGGGGGTAGAAAATCTTGCCCCATAAGGTTTGGTGGCAGCAAAATGGATGTTTTAAGTGTCTGAATTTGGGACATAGGCCCTTGAAGTGTCAGTTAATGGCTAAGTCTTTTTGTGAATTCGGGTCTGCCTGACTGTATAAGATGACGTCTATGACTTGTCACTTTCAGTTACTTCGGGCTTGCACAGTGATCACCATACGCATATACGTAATTTAACTCTGCTCCCTCACTTTGACAATGGCCCTGGGAATGTTCGGAGAGGGTGAACTTTAAAAAAGGGCAAGAACATCTAAGAAGGGTGTTTGGAAGGTATAGTTCTGGAGAAGTGTAAGTAAAATATCAGACAGAATTTAAAAAAAAGGAGATGGAGTGTTATAAAAATTAGTAGGTGAGGACTTGTTCTTGTGAAACAGCCTTTTTGTTCATAAATGTTGGATGTAATTAACTCTTATTGAGTTCACTGATCTAAATACAGCTTTCATCATAGCATTCAGAAACTTAATTATGTTCTCCAGTGCTGAGAGTCCCTGTTAACTGAGTGTCCCGCATTATCTGCAGAAGCATTGGGCAATTCATGAATTCTGTCGTCTGGTCCAAAGAGTGTAGAGATAAGGTTACGCTCCATAGCTTGTGCCCCCTTATGATTATTTATTATACAATTTTCAAAATCCAGGTCTTGAACATAATTAGACCTGTAGTTTCAACCCCAGCTATGCACAAAGCAAACTTCAGTTTTGCTTTCAGTTCAGTTGCTTAACAGAACCCCATTTTGAACTGAGAACTACTCTCCATCCCTTCATGAAGGCGAAGGAAAAAGTCAAGACAATCTGAGTAAACTAGTGGATTTTAGAACATAGGGAATAGTTGACTGTTAAAGTGAAAGAGCTGCTCCACTTGAAGTCTAGCCACCATCCTAAGCATAAATGGTGAAGGCATCAGCAGATGGTGTTGAAAGATATGTTGAATCATCCGTGTTTTTATAAGGTGAACAAAAGAGCTTTTGTATACCACAAATGTCTTCCTGTGTGCAACTCTTCATATCAAAGGGAGCTATAAGAAAGAGATGGCCATATCTCATTATGATCACAGTAACAGAAGGGTACTGCAGAAATTCCACTTAGCTATAACATCGAATCCTTTTATTCGGGGGGGGGGGGGGGGAAGATGACCACATTCTAAACTAGCCCAATTTGTGGTTTGGTACGCTTTTTATACTCTGGGTTTTATCCACTCCAGCTGTCAGATGGAGACAGGAAAAATCAAAACATTTGTACAGTATCCCTTCTAAAGGAGCTGCTTAGGTGGTCAAGTCTGGATTCACCTCCTGTCTTCAGTGCTACAGCACATCTGCCAATTGGCTGATGAATAAAAATTCTTTAGCTGGAGGCAATTCTTTAGGAGCAGACTTGGGAGCTACATCCATACAGTGTTTTTTGGCATGTTCACAGTGATTTTGAGATGTGATGGTGAAAAGCAAGTGAAGTATCAGCAAGTATACGGAGCAAACTCTTCACTGACAAATATGGATGCTCAAAACATCTGATTTGCTCATTCCTCATAGTTTAAGTTGATCTTCACACGCCTAAAATACAGTAAGCGTTGCTACTTTAAGGCTTGCTAGCTTTCCTGATCGAGCGCACTGAGCAGCACTGGACCTACCATGGGACAATGGCACTGCTCATTGCTAACCTTTTCCACAATGAAATTTGCCCAGTCTTTGCTTTCCATCTCTTATCTGTTTTCTGATCCGTGACAAAACTTTTCTCTCACAGCATGCCCAGTTAGCTGCTTCGGAAGTCTCTTGTGTGGGATTTCTTAAGCCTTTGGGAAGTCTATTTAAAACTAGCAATTTAGTTCTTGTTTATCTGTAGAGGTACTGACATGGTTCAAAGAATTCTAGGAGAGTGTTCAATTTTCCATGCAATGCAAGAGTTGTAAGCAAGTCACCAAGAGACAAACCATCAAAATGGCACTGAGCTTTTGGTGCTGTAATTTTTGAAAAATCACTTGGACAATTGCAGCCAGTTATTGAGGTCTTGAGGTCTGACATTTCCCATTGGCATCAATGTAACTTGGTGCTCGGCAGCCCTGAAACAGCTAAATCTTTTGTATCTAAACCTGGGCCATGCTTAGAGGCCACTTTTATGAATATCTGTTATGACATCTGTTTCTCCACTTGTAACATAGAGAAGTATGATAGATTTTATCTTGTTGGACCTTTCACTTTAGGAGAAAAAGAGCTTCCTTGGATAGAAGACTCCAAGAAATTCAAAGTCTTCATTTTATGTCTATACTTAGTTTCAGTGTTAATTCTTGGATCTAGCATAATCTTTGCAGCATCTGATTGCTTAGCTCTCACATCTCGTAAATGTCCTGCTTGACCTACTAAAGCTCTGCCTGTGGCAAAATTGCAAAACACATGAAAAAGTACTTTATTTCCTTCCTCCTCAGTCATAACTGGAGATCTGCAATATATGTGTTTCCTGGGAAATATTCCATTTCACAAACTGCTCCCTTAAGTGTGGGGTCAGCTTAAAAAGGGTCAGTGTTTTTAGATAAAGCATTTGCTTTCTTTTGAATGTTTAATTTGTTTATTCCTGTTTTCAAATAATCCCCAAGCTATATAGTTCCTGTAGTTGTGATTGTCATGAATTCAAGTTATTCACCTCCCAAGGGTCAGAACTTTCATCAGTATGCCATTGGCATGAAGCAGCAAGCATTGCATATTCATTGTCCGAGACACTGGCTAGAGGGCCCCAAAAAAGCTTGACTTTTTTTGTTCTCAGAACAAGGAAAACAATCCTTTCCTTTCTGCAGTCCCTTGATAAGTGTTTCTGTCCAATAACGGTGCTCTCTGCTCTGAGGCACATTTAACTGTGAAGTTTGCAGCGGGAGAGGCTTTCCTTCAAGCTGTTAGTGTTTTATCCTGGCAGGCTCCTCGAGATTGTTGTGAGGAGTCTAGCCAGTTGGTGAGCTTTGTAATCTAAACCAGCTGTCCCCAGGCTGAGGCCCCCATTTGCATTGTTTAACATACTTAGAAAATGAAGTGTTCATTTTTAACATTCCTCCTCCAATTGGTTTAATGCTGAATTACAGAAGAGAACTAAGCAAAACCAGGTGCTTTCTCTGTATTCTCTCCAGTGTCTGAGGAGGTACAGACTCCCGATCTTCTCCATTACTTGCTATTTCATTCTTTGGACTATAAATGACGGAGGAACTGAAGTGCTAGCAGAGGGTAATGTTTGGAAACACTTTCTAGTTATTCGTCAGCGCAGACTCTGTTTTTTTTTTTTCACCTTTCCTCAACGGTTTTGGACATGCAAGGATTAAAAAGGTAAGTGCTATGCGTGAAACTTCTTTACTTACTGAAGGGAAACCTACTTGTGGAAAATATCTGTGGCGAGGATTCAGTATGCCAATCCACTTGCTAAAGCCGTTTGCAAAGAGACAGGATCTTAATGGTCAGAGGTGGGGAAAGACAATCTGTCTGTTATAAAAGCCGTGCTGTCTCTAACAATTTCCTTCTTGATCTGTGCTTTTATTCTACACTTTAGGAGCCCCAACATCTGCAGGAGTGCTGAATTGCAGCAGCAAATGATCCCACTGGCTACAGTAATTGATTTAAAGTTAATTAGTTACTACTGCAGAAGTTAATTACTAATTTAAAATATTTTGCCTGCTAGGCAAGCTACTGTGACCAGCTGAAAATAGTGTTGATAGGTTGTGCTGCATGTCTGTTAATAATTCTCAAGCGTATCTGAGATCAGAAGTAATGGGCAAATTGCAATGGTGGTTGCAGACAGAACACACATGAGGCAATAAGGTCCAAACCAAGAGGAAAGAATACATCATCTTGTAGCAGCTGAAACTAAAAACTGTATACAAAAGTATGAGTTCTGCTTGAACTAAATTTATAGTGTATTTTGTTAGCGTGTACTGCTCTACAGTAATGTAAAATGTAGTCCTATTGCTAGGTATCTTAACATTCAGCTATAACCTGTTTTATTTCCTTCTAGTGCTGTTCTTGCTATACACGAAGTGAGTATGCAGTCATTTTACCCAGTGCATGCTTTAAAAAAATCTTCAAAAAGATTCAAGGAATTAATAAATGAAGTGTAAGCCTAAATGGATAATACTGTACTCTGAATGCTTTGCATCTGATTCTAAGGAAGAGTCTGTGTAGAATTTGTCTGTCCTTGTCACTCAGAAGTTGCCAGACAAGCACAGTCTGTCCCCACAGCACTATGAACAACCATTTTAGGGATTGTGTTTGCTTTTCAGAGCTTGTGCCCATCTCCACATTAAAAACATACCGTGTTCAAATGTGTCAGTTACTGTTTATGAGTAGTTTTGTCTAATACGTTTGTAGGTCTTGTTCAGCAGCTCAGTTTGCACTGGAAATCAGAGACAGCTTTAAGAGAGAAAGTTGGCAGCTCACTTGGGTAGCAGAACTAAGGCTACCTAAAATATCCCTTGCTTCCTGTACTGGTTTTGTGGGAAATATATTGTATACAATTGCCATTCAGAACTAGAATCCAAAATAAGCAAGACGTGGGTTTAATTGTATTGAGAAGAAATTCTATATAAGGCATCAGCAAAACACTGAAATCCATAGTGCATAGAAAATACGTTTCATATTGTTCTTTCCTGATTTTCTGTCTGTTAGTAGATATTTGGGGGGGTTAGTTGACCTGAGAATTTTATGCTCTAGGTAAAGAATTCTAGATATATCCACAGAGCTTTGTTAGCGAGGGATCCTACTATTCTTTCAGTTGCAGTGAAAAAAACCAGTAAGTCCCACTAGATCCTGAGATGATATAACTGGGGAAGGCTCCATTGAAGATAACAGCTTCTAGTAGCTGATGGCCTGGCACGGTGTGTCTACTTATAGAGCAAAATATTACTCAAGATTGAGTAAAGGGTCAGAATCTGGCCCTAACAAGTGGATTAATCTCAAGTGTAGTCTCCTGGGGGTGAAATGCGGTTTAGCGGTTAGAGCAACTGGCTTGGATTCAGGACCTCCTGCATGACATGTCTGCAGCCCTGCCAATGAGTTGCACTGTGAGCTTAGGCAGGACCTGTGCTCTGGTTTACCCATCTGTAAAATGTGCATAATGCACATGAAAAACTTTGATATTCTCAAAGGAAAGGTATCAGAGAGGGGCAAAAACGCTTCATTGAATGTTACGCACTTGTTCATTAAACACCTGCTGCGTGGGGTGTCATAAAAAACAGATTAGTTAATAGATATGTACCATCTGATTCTGATCCCACTTGCTTAAACCATAGTGAGATTAGTGACTTGGAGGTCTGAATCTGGCCCATGGTTTTAATATTCTCTCTCTAGAGGTCAAATTTATGTTAACAAAACTCTGGAATGCACTGATGTGTTGCTAGAGATAAATTTTTTCTTGTATATTTAATTCTGTACAGCAAGCCTGGATATCAAAAGGTTTTCAGCCTATTTTCTATGCACATTGCAGGATACTGACTGCTTTCACACTGGCCGTCTGCCTTACGAGCCCTGGAAAAGCACAGGTGAGAGGTGCATACAGAGATCTGTGAACTGTTTTATACTGAAGTGCTATAGGCATGAGACTTATCTGGCTAGCAGGTGAATAGGAAGCTCTGTGGTCTGGGGCTTTCATGAAAAGGAAGCTGTGTGGTCTAAGGGTTTAGAGGGGAGGACCTGGAGCCAACAGGATCCTGGAGTTGAACGTGGACTGAGCTTATTGACTCATTCTTGCCAGCTCAGCAAAATATCCCTGTAGAAACCTGGACCTCACTGAAAAGCTGATTCTGCCTCTGAACTGAGGACTTCTGAGAAAGTAAATAGAAAAAGCCATCCCACAAGAGCAGGGACTGCTTAGTTCTGTGGTGGGGAACATCCATATTTTGAACACTTACTGACTGAACATTTTCGGTGTGTAGCAATCCTGTAGAATTGTGTTTTAAGCCTTTTTATTTTGGACTGCGAGTCTGATGACTGCATCTTAGTCTTCATTTCAATTCCTATCCCAAGCCATTTTTATTCAAGAGGCAGGGCTTTTGAGGATGGAAGGAAGTAGAACAGTCCAGTTCTTGAAATAGCAGAAGCGTTAGTTCTGTGTGTTCCTGGGCACCAAGTAGACTTTGAATTAGGAAAAACAGTTCCCAAAGGCATGTTAAGCTTGGATCCTACTTGATAATCCAGATATGTTCAATGTCCAGAGCTGTGTTTCTAAATACCTTTGCCAAAAGGCTCTGAAGTGTACTTATTTTTTTCTGTTACATTGATAAATTCCTGCACATGGCTTGCTTCTTGATACTGTTGTGAACATTAGATCTAGATGGGAAATGCTTTTCATGCCCCTGGGGAATTTTTGCGATGCCTTTAAAGTTTTGTTTTTATAATTTAAATAATATTATTTCAATTTTGATTTTTATAAAAACATCTTTTACTGTAAGCTAATTTAAAAGTCAAAGCAGAAAGCCACTTGAAAGCAAAGAGATAGCAACAAATTCTTTTGGAAGACATTGAAACAGGTCATTTCAACAATATTGGAATCTTTTCTGAATGAAGTTCTAGAAAATTGTTGAAACTGGTATTACGGCAGTTTGTGTTTCTGAATCATCATTTACTGTCAAAAAAAATTATTTTGTTAAAAACCATCTTAGCTAGCCTAAATGTTGTGTATAAGATAGGACATATACATTCTTTACAACATGGGGCTGATTATAGCTTCTACTATCAGAATACCTTGGCCTCCACAGCATGATACCAAAACATCTCATAATGCCAAAATAAATGAAGGCAGAACTCCCTTCCACATGTCTGACACTTCTAGCAGTGGTTTTGTGTGTTCATATGTACAAATGGCAGGTGCACTCCAAATAGTACCATGTGTTTCATTTCATGTCCCTTCCCTAGCTCTTCCACTGGCCCACTTCCACTGCCTCATCCATCTCACATTGTCTCCCATCTACAATTTATTACTTTTCCAAACATATGCAAAGTGCTTTACCCACTTATTTCTCCCACAAAGTTCAAAATAAGTGTATTTATCACTTACCAAAAGAAAAAAGAAAGGGGGAGAAGAATAAGGCAGAACCTTGAATCCACTCCATCCCTCTGCTCTGTTACTTCAGTGCTTTGTGTTTTCTGGATATCTCTTGCTTACATTCATCAGTATAACCTGTTTATTGACAGGGTCCTATGCTCATGTCAACTGCTTGGCGCACTGCTAAATAGCTGGAGACCCAGTCAAAAACTAGGGAGAGCAGAGGATCATTTTAATGGGCTTTGAAACACTCACCACCAGGATTGTCACCATTTCAGAAATGCTGAGTGTCACTGATTAGATGCTGAAGACTCCAGGTTCTAGTCCTGATAAAGAGCAGCACCATAAGATACGAGCAAGGCCCCCAGTAATCTTGCATGCCTAGAACAGTTGTCATGTAAACATTTATCCTCTAAAAATCAAAAGGTTTGGTATAAATGAAAAGCCTTACTTTTATTAAGCTTGTCATAACTATGGCTTCAGCTCAGTCGGACAGCTAACTTGCTAAAAATTATGTACTGAATTGTCTATACATGGAGTTGTAGAGCCTGTTACTCAGAAAAGTTAGCTAGTACCTTTGAAATGAGTGTCTTTGTTCTGGCAAAAACAAGACCCAAAAATAGAAGAATGTAGCTTCTTTGTTAACCCCCGGTATGGAGCCCATAGTGCATTTTGTGTTAGTTAGCCCAGTGGAGAGCACTGTCCTGACACTGTCACCAGCTGAGGGAATTAGCTTTTGAATTAAGGGACTGGCATGTGTGCTAGAGGTCTCAGGTTCATGCCTTGCTGTGTGTCCTTTGGGGAAGGGCCCCTATTTTGATGCAGTGTATAACACTGAACAAATTGTTCTACGTCGTAGTAATCCAAATGACTATTTGACTCTGCAGCCCTCTCATTTCACAATCACTGAGTGTCCTTTCTTTTTCTGTTTTTAGCAGCAATGCACTAATGGGTTTGACCTGGACCGTGCCTCTGGGCAATGTTTAGGTAGGATTTTAACTGAATCAATGGATTTAAATTGGGGTTCAGAAACCCTGAGTTTATTGAGTTAATGTTGTGCTGCTGTTAGTATGTTTTGGTTGAAGAGAAAAAGTTCGCATTATATGACAGGTATGTGTGWGTATATATATGTGTGTCTGTGTATGTGTATTTACATAGCTCAAGTATATACCTATCTTTGACATTACTGAGATACTAATTGGCTGTCAGTGCTTTTCAAATAGCTATGATGCATTCAGTTGTGTTTGGGATCTCAGCCCAGTTGCCAATAACAAGTGTTGTTCACTCTCCTTCTCTTTCTTCTCCAAACTCAATATTTACTATCTTTGATGGCAGCCTCCACCTGGAGGCCACAGATAAAGTCTATGCCTGCTGAGTGGCCAGAATCCAAGTTAATTGTTGATTAATTGCTGATTAATAAGGGGGTAGCATGTGCTCAGCCATGCAGCATCTTTTTATCAATGAATGTGAAGGGAGGCTTTAAGTCTCCAGGGCAGCATATTCTGCATGCATTAAAGTTACTCAAAACAATTAGAAGAAAAACAGGAACAGATTGCTTGCCCTGTCATTGCAGCCTAGTGTTTCTGTGCTCTGAGAACCAAACAAATTCTGAGTTTGGCTAAACTGTGTGTATCTTTCTAAATTTAACTCAACAACAACAATCTTGATCAGAACAAGAAAGACCTGAACCAGGTCCCCAGATCTGAACATCCCTAAGCTTTTCTGTGGGAGGGAGCTTGGGAGTTCCAAATCAGGATCCAAGTTTCACAGCTGGGCAAACCAAACCACCAGTGTTTGAAATCCTGATATGCATGTTGTGGTTTGGACAGACCCACTAGCAGGAACAGGCAGTAGCATGCTGTAGCCATGTGTAAATCAGTATTTAAACCGAACATTTATAGAATAGCAAAGTAGGCTTTCCCCTCTCCCCCTACCCTCTAATACTGATGTAAAACAAGTAGAACATAGGAGTTGAATATATGGGATTTTTCCTGTTTTGATGTGATCTAACTACAAAGTGAGACTCATAAGGAAAGATTAGCTTTTCCTTTGGAAGAGGATATCAAATTTTTAGCAAAGTCTCACGTAAAACATATGTGACCACTTTTTCAATAGGTCACATTAAGAAGCAATCACTGATTTAACTTTTGCAATCTCCTTCCAGATATTGATGAGTGTCGGACTATTCCCGAGGCCTGTAGAGGAGATATGGTGTGTGTCAACCAGAATGGTGGCTATTTATGCGTACCCCGAACAAACCCAGTGTATCGATCACCATATCTGAATCCTTATTCAAATATTTATCCACCGCCCCCAGCACCAGGCGCAGTTCCCAACTACCCTACTGTTACAAGACCTCTGATTTGTCGATTTGGTTACCAGTTGGATGAAAACAATCAATGTGCTGGTAAGTGCTGGAAAACTTTATTCTAGACTTTCATTTATATTAAAGCTTGTATTACATTGTGGAGACCATTGTTCTGCATTGTCCTTTAGTTATTCTTCTGCCACTCATGCCCAATATTTTGAAGTTCTTTTCCTTTTCTTAAAAGTGTGTGAGTTGTACATTTCATATATTCTTCAGTGTAAGCTGAGACATGTTTTAGACTCTTTATTTAATTAGGAAACCTATCTTTATGAGAAGAGTAATCTTTTTATGAGATAATCAACCATCTGATAGCAGGTGATTTGTCAGCACATCAGAAACATGCCTTTTATGTTTATGATTCTGACCTTGACAGAGAGCATGGCCCTACATTTGAAGCATTAGTCTGGGACAGTGGAAACCTTAATTCAGTTCTTGGCCTTATGTGACCTTGCTCAGATTCCTGGACCTCAGTATTCCTCCTGTAAATGGTATAAATAAGAGTTGTTTCTTTCTATGCTTTGCCTTCTTGACTTAGACTGTAAGCTCTCTGGAGCACATACATTGCTCCTTATCTAGAGAGAAGGACACAACTGTTAGCCATTAAAGCAATGGTAATGCTATAGATAATGGCTTTTGATAATGTCAAGTTATGAAGAAATGGAGAGAAAATTTCTGAGCTAAATTAATGGAAGTTCCAGTGGCCAAAATATTTTTTTTTGAGGCAAGACTGGGATACAAGAGATCAGAATCAAACTAATTGCTGGTGACTGCTCAGAGTAAATCCAGGAGATAGATCTCACAGCTCTACCACAAAGTTCATGTATAACCACTGTTCATTTTGGTATCTCAGTTGTCCTAATGATAAAGTAAAAATGTTATCTGTTATTTTATTTATCCAACTTGTTTCAGAGTTTTTATCAAAATCTTTTCTGATCCTGAACCATTCTTTGACTAAAACAAAACCCACCCCAAAACACAGAAGATAGGTGCTTTCAATAGAGAATTTTAGGTTTCCATTGACTAAGGAACTGCACTTGATTCAAAACATTTCTTTATGGAATGCTGCTGCAGCACAACACAAGAGCTATAACTGAGTTGTCTTTTGGGCTGATTCTGCCCTATTGTCTGGAATTTCTGGCAGGACTTTGTTTCAGATGATGCACTTCATTTGCTTCTCTAGTGAGGAGGCTATGATGCATCATGGGAGATGTGGGAGACTAGATTTAAATTCAGCCACTTTTGGACACATTTTTCTATATTTTAATTATTGCCCTTATTATGTTCTGAGGTGGTAAAAATGTACTTTCCAGCCAGCACTAGTATTGATGTACACTGTAAAATTTAAAAACTATTATTTTCAAGGGGTTTTGAAATCCATGAGTAGCTGAAGAGTTAAAGGTAAAAACAAGCATGCACACTATTCATTTCTTTAAAAATTTCAACTAGTCCTTCTGATCTTAGTGAATTAATCAAGCTCAGTTATGTATATACTGATTTGTAGGCTTCCAGGAGTGTTTTCATTTTGCTAGCTTTGATGTTGGTGAATCAGGAAGTGGGGCCATTAATAGAAGTGTTAAAATGAAAGGAGAAAAGAAATCCTTAAATTTTGCTGTCTGTCCTGCTGCACCCAAACCATACAAATCAAAGCAGGGGGATTTTTGGAAGCTTTTACTGTGGAACTTCCAGCCTGCAAAGGGCATATATGTTCCTTATCCATGCTGGCAGAAATGTGAGGGCTAATGCTTTCGTCTATTAGGTCTTCTGTCACTTTAACTTTCAAATATGGGAATTTAATTGTGAGGGAAGGTTTGGTGAATACAGCCATTAACAGGAATAGATGGGAAAAGACAGACTGCCACGTGAGGATCACAATTAGCTGGAAGCAGTTTTTGAAACTCTACATGAGGCTTCAGTTGTGGCAGATGATAGATCACATTTGTGTAAGAGGAAGAAAAACAAAACTTAAAGAAAACAAGACCTGGTCAGAGCCAAAGGGTCCCTGCTGGGGTTAGATTTCTTTTTTCATTTAGTGAAATCTTCTGGAGACATTCAGCGTCTTTATGCAGTATTTATTTTTGTATCAGGGTGCCCTAGGATGGAAAGGGAAGACACCAAGAGAAACAGTAAGAAATACAGCATGTCTCACTGCAGTGGTGGTAGAAAGGCCTGATCTCCTGTGTCCAGGACTTCTGATGCAGTTAATGGGGGTGATGGGCAGCCTCGTGCTTGAAGACCTCAGAGATGAGGTACCAAGGAGCCTTGGCAGGGTCCTCAGGCAGCCGCAGGAATTTCCCCAGGTCACTCAAGGAAGTCTGTACCACACAAGTCATGGCTCCATCTTATTCTAAGCTAATAGCATTGCTAATGTTAATGATACTTCAGTTGCTGTGTGCTTCCCTACCTGTCAGCATTCAGGAAGAGTTTAGGATATGAAGCACTTCAAGGGTTAATTCTGTGGTGGAATGGTTGGAAAGACTGAACTGGAAGATATTTTATCCAGTAGCTGAGCCACTATATAACTTACAGGTTTGTTATATTGATGTTTTGGCATCTCCTTCCAGCACCTTCTTTCCAAATAAAATTAGTCACAGGTATTTCCATTAAAGATAACGAGACTTTTTGCTATTGACTTCAGGAGCAGCAAAGCTATTCTAATGCCGATGTTCCTGAGAATTCTCCAGTTTTTAACAAAGTACACATTTTTGTCTGGTCAGACATGGGGTTACAGGTCTGGGCCACATTTTCTGTAGCTAGGCCAACAGAAATCTTTACTTTCTCTTTGAATTCCAGTCAAAACAATTTATTAAACACAGGAACCTTCCCTGGGAGATTTGCAGCCACAGCTTTGAAACACTGAGCTTGTACAAGAGACTTCCCAAGTGAAACAGGATAAAAATTTGATCTGAAAGCAATGTGAGCCTTAACAAGCTTTTTCTTTTTCACATTGCTAGAGCTGACAGAAACATAAGGCGGCTGTGAGAGGGTCACTCTGTCCCAGCCTGGCATCTGGCTTGCCTGCCAAGGCTCCACGTTCCCTGGCTCTCGTAGGAATGTGCATCCCGGGTGGTTCAAATAACATTCCCCCTCTTGGGGGATGATTTATTCCAACATAGCAAAAAGAGATATGAGCAATTCCTCTCCCTTTCAAGCTTTTTAGGCCTCATCCTTCCTGACCCGAAATCACAGGCAGGGGTTAGGTGGCCATGCTCCTTCCCACCCTGTTCACCACTCAGAGGAACTTACCTCCTGATCTCACCCTTTGTGGAAAAAAAATCCTTCCTAGCACAAGTGCCTCTCAGACACCTGTCAGTTATCTTTTTGCCCACTCCAGTGTCCTTGGCATGATGCAGAAGGAGCTGTAGCCATTTCTGATTTTAAATGGGGCCTGTACATTGCCTCCTCACACAGGCAAAAAAAAGTACATGAGAAAATCAGTTTTCATCAAAGCAAACATGTTTTCCTCTTAATTGGTTGTTACTGTTAATGGCAGGGGAGTTCACTTGTCTTCTGGGAAGTCAGACAAGTTTTATTTTGCTTGGGACTTCATTGTGACTATTTATACAATAGTGCAAACTCTGGCTTGATTTTTTTTCTTTTGGTACCACAAGATTGCAAAAAAAGAGTCAGTTCTCATTTTAAAAATTGTTTCTGCCCTTTTACAGTAGGAAAGACAGGGTGATGTGAGCCCAGCAAGTTAAAAAGCAATAGGCAGTGAAATATTTTTATGATAATTCTTTTTTAAATCTTCTGTGGGTTTGAGTCCTGATACATGGTGGTGGTTTTTTATTTTTAGTTGCTGAATACCTTGTATCTTGCATGTATAAATGCAGTGTGTTTTAAACTGTACACATAATGTGTAAATTCCTACCGAAGCAGATTGGGAATGATTTGCAACCACAATTAATGGTGGAATAAAAGGCCACATCTAAGACATAGCAAAGAACATCTAGCTCAAGAGCTCTGCTAGAACTTTTTGTCTTCTAATCATACTTCTCTCAAAATACAGAATGTTTAGTCATAATGATGACTTTTTGTTCAAGGAACTTGGTCTAGTAACTGTTGGCAAGAATAGACTGGAGCTTGGGCCTGTGTTTTTGCATTATACATTCATAAGCCGAGAGTTCTTTCCTACTTCCCTTCACTCCACCTCACTGTTTCCTGATTTACAATGATCTTTAAAACATGCCTCAAACACAGATCCTTCTGGGCATTGTGGAAAGAAATGTAATGGGTCAGCACTTGTTTTTGCTTTTTCTCCCATTAATGCATGTGCACTATGTGAGGAGAATGGTGGGGGTGCGGAAGCATCTAAGAGGGTTGAATGGAGGAACTGGAGAAACTGCAGACAGAAAAGACAGGTAAGTGAATGTTAGAAATGGTATAAGCATAAGGCAAAGTGCGTATGACCTGGAGACAGAGAAAGAAGGGAGGAGGCCAGAGGAGGAAGTAATAAAGAAAGGCATCATCTTTATTTTTAAAACAAAAGCTGAAAGTAAGAAGCAGGAAAATAGAGAGAAATGGAAAGATGCTCTTTGCAAGCATAAATGAGAATTGTTCTTCAAGGCCTAATCTGTGCAGTGGTCATTGCTTCACCTTTCCTCATTTCTCAGAGACTGCCAGGCCCTCCTACATTCCCCACTCACAGGTCCCCATTCCTACATTCATGGAGTGAAACTTCTTCTTTCAAAACATTTTGTTTGCACGGATGGGTTTTACATCATTATTATTTATATTGCAAGCTTACCTAAAAACCACATCCAAGCCTGGAATCATACTGACCTGTGTTCAACCTTATTAAGAACAGCCTATGCCTAGATGAGTTTTCAAGCAAAATAAAGGAACCAGATGTCTGTGTCTGGGGAGAGGGGAGGCAAATGAGATACAAGGAAGTGAAATGAGGTGCCCGAGTCATGCAGCAGGCCCCATGAATTGGGGATAGAGCCCAGAACTCCTTATCCAATGCCTTAGTCAATAAGCTGCTTCATAATAGTGACTTTTCTACGGTGTTCTCTTTGGGGATATAGAAACTGAAGGAAGAAAAGGAGGGAAATGTAGCGAGGAGATCGTGTCCTGGAAGGGTTTGTGTAAAGGAAAAGAAATGCAATCCACTCCCATCATTGCTTTCTTTTTTTTTTTTTTAATCCTATTTGTTCCAGCTCTGAGTATTTCTCTTTCCCTCTTAGTCTGTGAGGCAATCTCTCTTGCCATTTCAGAGGGCCAATTCCTGAAGGCCATGCCTAGTTCCTGTTAGGACTACACTGCTATCTGTCCAGATTAATGAGACACCAAAAGAAAGGTTGCATGAGGATAAGTTTTGCAAATGGTTTGGAGCAGCCTTCGGAAGGGGTGTGTAACTGAGCGACATCTCCTGATTACATTAAGGACCATGACTGTGTCACCTTTATTCACAGGATGCTTTTCATTTCTGTCATGTGGGGAAATATAAACTTGGACCTCATGTGCTGCTATAGCAACAGGAAAGTCAGCTCTGAAGCATCTCAAGAAGAAGCTATAGTTGGTGGCTAAGGCTTAGGCTAGAAGATTTTGCATTTGGCTCCTGATTGCCATAGACAAACCTGCTGGCTATTTTGAGACTCCAGGTCACTCTGCATAAACTGAAATAATAATTCTTTTCCTGGGTTGTACCAAGGGTAAATTCCCAAGATGATAGGTGCTCAGATAACTCCCTGATAAGTATGATGTAAAAACATATAAACAGGAGAGAAAAAAGGCCTGGTTTAATAATTCTAGAACATTAAAGCTCAAAATGAGGTATATGGAACTTATTTACTAGCCTAGTGCACTAAACTGTATGGAAATCACTGGATGCTTTTGTCTGTGTTTCTATATGGATCAGAGGAAGGGGGAAGTCCTAGAACGTTATCAGTATCTCCTCAGTTTATTTCAGGAAGGCCTGTGCTACAAAAGCTTTCAGTGGTTATTTGATCCTGTTGTTTTTCAGTCACCATCTACTTCTGTTGCGCTCATTTCATGTTTTAACAAAATTCAAAATAGTTTTCCATTGATTATCTAACATAATGATGGGACAAGATAAGCCAGATAAAATAAAGACCTGGTAAATGTGTACTATATGTATTAAGACAGAGGACCATATGCCAGGGGATGAAGAAGGGTCAGTAACACCTTAGAGTACAGACATCCTTAATATAGCACTGCCCTATTGAATAAACCCACATTGTGCTACAGACAATCATAACTATAATTCTTCTGAATTCCTTCTGAATCTGATGGTCTGAGCTATTCACAACACCAACAATCTTCCTAAAGGTAATCATGAGTTGACCATAAAATATTCATGAATAAAAAGGTCCATCTGAAAACACTCAGAGCTACTTCCTCCCTCAGGAAACCATTGCACCAGCACAGAGGATGGGCTGGGACTGAGGAAAGGCAAGATTCAGCTAATCCCTACAGTAGTGTCCATCAGTAGGGTCATTCCTACAGAAACACGTTCACTGATAAACAAGGCGAATGAGGGTGGGAATGCTGTTTTTCACTGAAGTGAATCCACTTGTGGTGGAGGAGTTGGCTTGATAGAGGAGGTTGCTGTATGTATCTGTCTGTACCAGGGTAAACTGAGCCTTCTGTGGCTTGGATTATTACTTCTTTCATTCCTTGCTAAGTGTAGTGTGGGAGTAGTATGCTCTAGTGGTTAAAGCACTGGCGAGTTTCATTTATTTCTGAAGCTTCTACTACTCTTACAGAAATGAGTAAAACTGAACCAAGAAATATAACATGTAAGCCAAGAAAGCTGGCATCTTGTTAAGAAAACTGGCATCTTTGTGTAGTGGAGTGAAAAACGGCAGGTTCTGGGATATGGCAAAGTGTAGCAGTAAGTGCAAGTCCATCATTCTGCATCTCAGTGCCTTTCAAGCATCACTGACTAACTGTATTAATGTGCAGTGATGTGGGAAGGGAAAATAAAATAAACCCAACTTCAGTAGAGCCACAACTGAACTTGGCTGAACTACAGTCATGCTGGATAGGTAGCTGGATACTTAATTGGAGACCAAAATCTCCTCTTAGACCTGTGCTTATGGTACCCACTGACTTTGTGAAGACTTTAGAATCCTGGAGCAAAAGTTCTTCCAGTGAATTTACTTGATTTAGATTAGTCTGGAGCCTAAGCCACTGAGCCCAGCCCAGAATAAACTGAAGTGACTTATGAGCAGGGATGTTTTGAGTTTGGTACCATATTTTTCTTCTGTGGGAATCCTGATACCATGGTAAGGATTTCTTGTGCATTGTGAGGGAGGAAGAGACCGCTGGTTCAGCACATCATCTTCCTGTTCAAAATGGTGGCAGCCAGGAGTGTTTGAATTTGGTTCCAATTTCAGCTTGAACTTAAGCCGATTCAGTCTGTAGATGTGCCATCACCTGCTTATTAGGGGGTGATTAAAAGTGTTATTGTTTCTTCTGTACTAAGACTAGGAGCCAGAAGGGAAGCACAGTGGCATGTGGAGGGGGTCGGCTGAATGGGAATGTGTCATATTACAAAATATAGTTTGGTTGTATGCAGAGAAGGGGCATAAGCACAGAAGGGACAACATCTGTGTCTAGTTAGATGTGCAGACAGCACTTCAGTCACAAGAAGGTTGTCATGCCTGTAGACTGTGACCTCTCTATGTCATCATGTGTTTTAGTTTTCCCTGCTTCCTTGGAGTTATCTGATACTTTGGTACACGAGGTAGTAAGAACCCAGGAATCCCATCTCCCTTGATTTTTCACTTTGAAAACTGCAGAGTGAATGAAAGTGTATGCAAGGCAAAGAGGTTTAACTGATACATTGCGTTTTGGTTTAATGGCCTCAGTTAAGCTTGGCCCCTGAATTGGGGGTTATTGGTCACTGGGCTCTGAGCCAGATAATACATAGACTTCAGTTGTCAGCGAGAGCTAGTTGGCAGGAGGTTATATGTGACTCACCTCAGAGGAGCTGTAGTCGTGCCCAGCCTGCCATATTCTCAGGCATGTGTTGGCCAGGGCAGGGTTCTGACCCCCGCTGTTAATCTCTGAATGATTCCTTAGACTCACTGCTAAAAGCAGTTTAATATGTGGGGCTTTGTGGCTGCTTTGCCTTTATTACGTCTTACTTCCAGGGATTTCAGCAGTGCCAGATCAGTTAAAGCCACTATGTACCAATTAGCTCTGTCTGCTCTGGAGTAGATTGAGTGAGCTTTCCTTTGTGGGATAGCTGTCATGCAAATCGGTCCTGCCAACTAGACAATTACAGTGTTTAAAAAAAAAAAAATTAAGTCACTCAATGGTGCTGGAAGACTGATGGACTTCACAAGTACCCTGTCTCAATCCATTGGCTCTGAGGCTTGTTTTTCTCTCATTTTTCCACTAGTGTCTCTTTTGGCTATGGATGACAGTCCATGCCCAGCGTTCTGCTGAGAGCTTCAGGAACTTCAGTTGTACCAATGATTCCTTCTCTATCTCCCTGCGGCATAACGTGCAGAGTTCAGTCTGTAATATAATGAAGTGCCTTCCTTTGCCTGGAAGGCTTATTTTCAGTGTGCTTAATAGCATCAGCACTCTGCTCAGGCCTGTGTTAAGCATTGCAGTGTCTGCAGCGCCTGCAGTGCCTAGAGAGGGCAGTGTTCTCAATGACTTAAAAGTCACTGTTTTCCTTGGCCTCTCCCTTATGTTTCTTGGGTCAGCTTTGTTTCTTTTCATTTGGTTCCAGCCTGAAATTGGCCACGGCTATATGTCACAATCAAGAAGTTAAGCCAAAATATATAGAAAATATGAACTGACTCCTTTACCAGCATAAATCAGCCAGATGGGCCGTATGTTTTGCCAGACTCTATAGGCAGAGGTAATGTGCTGGCATTGCTCTTTCATCTTGTCCCTAGGACACCAGACCCAGGACAGAGCTGTCATGTGGAAATAAGTGTTGTGTAGAGTTTGATATGCTCTGACCCCCTCATCTGCCAGTTGTCTGGCTTCTCATTTTATTACTTCAATGAGATGAGAGAATTTTTCAAAGAAGATAAAGCTACCAGGAGATGAATGGGAGTCACACATCACCAGGCCGGGTCAGGGGAGTAGTTTCAGTGTTCTGCCTCCTGGCTGAGATGTGCTGCCCATCGGGGATGACGAGAAACACTCTGTAGTCTGTATTCAGTTTTAATACCAGCAAACCCCTCTCTGCTTGCAGTTCTTCCCAGCCATAGCTTATGGTTGCTGGTGCCTTGTAGTGTAAGGCAACACTGTTGTGTGAAGAGAAAAACATCCAGTTGTTAGGGTGCTAGTATAAGTCATCAAACAGCCAAAATGAAGGCCCATGTCCCCAAAGCTTAGTTAGGCCCCTCAGTCTCACTGACCTTCATGTTCAGCAGAAGTTTAGCACATAAACGCCCTTTGATCTGATCTGCAGTCCTTTGCCATGGGTTCCCAGTATGGCCTCAGTCCTCTTAGCTCGATATTATTCTCAGAAGGGACTGCTCCTCTGAGGAATCTCACAGTCTGAGCATCCAGATGGAAATTCTCATGGGGTCTACGTTCTCCAGTAGCAAGTATTCAGCACTTTCTGAAAATCAGGATGTGTACGGTGTCTTCCTTTGGGCACCCAGAAATGTATGTATACAAAATCACTAGTCCTTCCAGAAAATGTTGCCCTAACTTTTCTATGCCTCAGCTCTCAATAACGTGCTACTACAGTGAGAATAAATCCATTCATGTTTGTGAGGCATTCAGATACTGAAAGTACAAGAAATGCTTCAGCTAGACAGAGAGAGCCTAGAAGGGGGAGAAGAGTGTGTCATAGACTTGAAGGACTCAAATGAATCCATGCTCTACTGTCTGG
Source organism: Apteryx rowi (assembly GCF_003343035.1). Lineage (NCBI taxonomy): Eukaryota > Metazoa > Chordata > Aves > Apterygiformes > Apterygidae > Apteryx > Apteryx rowi. The sequence continues at coordinate 7,662,382 of NW_020450760.1, forward strand.
TCTGTCTCTAGGTGTTGGGTTGTTGTTTTTTTCACAAAAGGAAGTAATTTTAATGCCTGTTTTGTTCTAATGTCTTGAACTTGTTTTCATTTTCTAAATTTTTTTGTGAAGTAAAATTTTTGTTTTTCAGCCACCCCAAGTAAAAGAAGCTGGTCAGCCAGCAGATTTCTGGTTGGATCAAAGGCATTTACTGGTTTTGTGTATGACCCTAACATATCTGTAGGTGACACTGAATGAGAAGATTGTACAAACAGTAATACACAGAAGTCTAGAAAAGCTAGAATTGTGGTCAGAAAACTAATGAACTGGAAACTCAGCAGTAGATTGAAAGACAATCTAAACCATGGCCATAGGATGAAAGGGGAACAGTAGTAGGCAGTAATGTCGACAGCAGCATAGCATTAGGCAGTTTCTTGCAGTGTTGCTAAGACTTCTCATCACAGAACACAGCGGGGAAAGTCCTTCAATATGATTCTATTAAGAATGGATCAAAACAACTGACATAAAGCATAAATACTTTACTATCAGATAAATATAGGTAAGTTTATGGAAAACTCAGTTTAGAGCAACAGTAAATTGGAGGCATTACTAAGATTGATTTTGATTAAAAGATTAAAAGAACTAAACTATTGTAAAGCTTAGGTTAAGATGACAGCAATTGAAACTGTGAATGTCACAGAAGCAGAAATTGTTTATGGTGGGTGGTGTAAAAATAAGATTATTCCTGAATAGGGTGTAATTAGTTTAAATGAAGGAAAAATCCTTTCAGACTGAGCATAGGAAAAGCCTTTATGACAGTGCAGTGTATCAGATTATATGACATAATACACTAGGAATATTATACTGGTGCAACAGTATAAAACATTAGCAGAAACATTTAAAAACTGTTGAAAAAATCACTAGTGAGAAACAGTCCTGCAAAAGCGAGGAGTGGGATAAATGTTATCAGATATCTTTAAGTTGCTGTATCTTTGAGTCCTTTGTGCTTCCAGTGTGCATGGAGGTGCAGAAGAAAATTGTTTACTTCATCTAAGACTGCAGAGAAAAATTCACAGTGTGGATAAGAGCCTCCACCCACTAAATAAGTTATTGTGACTATGGTGGAGCAAAGCAAAGCTGAGATAGCTTAAATGGGTAGCCTAAGATCCCCTTCCAGTAGGAGGAATCTTGGAGCAGTGTAAAGTCAGTTTAGCCAGACTGCCACTCCTTACTCCTGGTGCGGGAGCCGGGCCAGGGAAAGGAGGTGTGTTCTGAAAGCTATAACATGCTGCTAACTTCCTGCTATCACAAGCCCTTTGGGGAATATCCCAAACTAGGCACAGGCTGGAGCAGCCTTGAGATCGTGCTCATGTATTTCAGGGGCAGAGTGCAGCAATATATACATTTGTTGCTCGCAAATCACTAAGCGTTGCATCTGGACTCTTAATCTAGAAGCAGATTGAAATTATTTTAATTGAAGGCAGGGCTGATTTTGCAATGGAATAACCCAGAACTGTGTATTGACAGTTATCGGTTAGTTTTGTGCAGTTTTCCCAAAAGACTGCAGCAGTCTGGCTTTGGGAAGGAGATGTTCTTCCCAATTAAATCAGTTTTCTTTGAAGGTGTGGTTTTGCAAAGCTATATCATGTTATTCAGTTAGTGCACTGCATTTCTTGGGCAAAATTCTCAGTGAAATCAGTGTGTGTTTTTCATTTTTTTGGTTTTTTTGTCTGAAACATTACAGTTTGGTCTATTGATACTTTCAAGAGGTTTAACTATTCTTAAATGAAAAGCGGCATAAGAGGATAATAAACTTTTACAGGATAACACATGAGACTTGCAACACAGCTTATAATTTTAATTGAAACCAGTGAAAATTTAATTTCCAGATTCCCCAAGCAATTTTGAAAACCTGAGTATTAAAATCTGTTGAAAATCTGAGACTTAAGCCCAGAGAGCTATGGCATATAAGTAACCTATGCAGACTGGAGAACCCTTGTAAATGTAATTAGCAGCTGACAATCTGTAGCATCTCCAGGAATGTCCCAGCAGGTCATGTGTGTTCTGAAGCTGATAACGGATGGATATCTTCACAAGATACAAAATATCATGACACTCGTCTCCACCAAAATCTCAGGCTGACATCTAGAAACTTGGGACATAAAAAGACTTCAGAAATACATGATCCATACCAGGTTCACTTCCTGTGAACTGAGGAGGGGTTCCCTCTGAATTAAGCAGAGTCCGCAGTATTCGATTGGACGTGATTAGAAATATTAACAAGATTTGCTAGGTACACTTCTGTGCTGGATGGTGTGTTCTAAAATGTGCCTGCTCTTTTGCATGACTGAGTGTGACCAAAGTCCTTGTGGCCATAATGGATCAATGAAAGGAAAGTGCTATGATAAAGGAAAAGATGTAGTTTGGCTTTTCACAAGAGCAGGCCCACATGATGGAAAACTTACTGGGATGTGCCTTCTGGAGAGTAAGAGAAGGAGTTTGCTCCAGGAATAACCACAGACATTAGATCTTCCAGCTGGTTGGGAACATTGCCTTTTTTGTTTATTTACTGTATTTTTTATTACCTAAACAGAATGTGTTTTTTCAGGCCAGGCCAGCTGAAATTGAACCATTTTGGCTTGGGAAAGTTCCATGTGAACATGCATCTTTCTGAGCTTTCCTGGGGCCTGTGAGAGCTGAGAGAACTGCCCTGTGACATTTGTAATATGACTGGTCAAGTGTTCAGCCTTTAGCACTGCCTGGAAACTTCTGAATTCTGGTGCAAAGAGGATAGATTTACCTTGAAGCTTTGGGAATAAAAATGTTGAGCTTTCAGTGAAAGCTATTATAATGATCTGTATGCTTCAGTGGGACAGTACTGGTTCTAGCTGTGTTTGTACGGCATCCGATGAAATGGTTTTCCCACCTAAATGAACACTTTCTAATAAGTTAAGCAGAGGTTTCACAAAATGTTGCCACTGAGCCACACTGATAACAAGGTTTACAACTAATTTGTGTGTATGAGCATTTTGAGTTAAATGCATTTATGCTAAAACAGATTAAATCAGAAGTTCTCTTTTGAATTTGCTTGGAACAAAAGCTTGCAGAGAATCAGCTTTGACCTCAGACTGCAGTAGAATTCTGATTTCTACAGATAAAACTTTTGTTGTGGTTAAAAAACAATATAGGGCCACATCCTGAGTAAATTAAGATGCTGGTATGCAGATACAAATTAGCTCAGGACAGTGAGGAAGGAAGAACATCTGTTTTATTAGTATTCAATGATTCTGTGACTGCAGTGCTTAAAGTGCAGGTGGCTGTGTCTGTTATAGGATCTAGCCTTTAATTTATCTGCATCTCAGATTCCCATCTATAAAATGGAGGTGGTATTCTCTTTGTTGTATAGACTTTGAGCTTTAGCATTGGTTTTAAGGTGCTATAAGATCTATGGGTGGAAGTAGAAATAATAATCAGAAGTGAAGGATTTTATTCAAATTTCCAGTGAAGTGAATCCTGAGTTTCACTGAGTGCACAGTCAGTCAAGACCATCCAGATCAGTACATCTGTTTTATGGCAGGACTGGTACAGGGGAAGAAGGTCTGCCCTTATTCATTAGTCAATTGATTTACTGATTGACAGTTGGGGGCCAGGACTCCTGTTGGTGTTAGGTATCTTTCATTAGACAGACATCTCATTTTTTGCAAATTCAAGCTCTCATCTTGGCCTGCCTGGGAGGTTCACAACCATTCAGAACCTGTCATGCTCCTGCTCAGAACTGGCAGCTCTTGGGACTAAATGGAACACAACTCTCTGCCTCTAGAGGCTGGGCACACATGCTGTGAGGGATTGTTATCCTAGGATTTCACAAATTATGCAAATTTCTGTCTGAATTTATGCATTAAAGGTAACTGAATGGGTTTAAAAACAAAGAGAGAGAGAGAGGGAGGGAGAATGGGTAAAAAACCCTTGGAGATGAAACATCTCTTCTTCCAGAGAGCCATGGACTCAGAGTAAGGAAAGAGGGCAGGAGAATTGCCAGTAGACATCCACATCACACACTAATTGGAACAAGCTAAACCTCCCATATCCACACAGTTTTCATTTATCCAGAAAGGTTTGGAACCCAGTTGGCCAGCGGCAATATTTGGCACATTGCAAGGAAGAATTCCAAGCAAATGTGGCTCAATCATTATAAACCAGCGAATGCCAAATCTAAGTTAAAGCCAGTTACTTGAGCAGGGATTATAGGCATTTTCCAATGATCACCACTGCAGAAATAAATAAATAAATAGATGGCTTGCTATGTATACACTCAAAGAGGAATGTTGCCCAACATGCATAGCTCTTTGCTATTAACAGTAATGAGGACACAGCTGTCTGGGCCTGGAAGCCAGTATTTGCAGACGATAATTTTCAAGGATTTTTCTTCTCCACTGGCTTTTGTCCACTACCCGTTCTTTGCTTACAAAAGACCCCAGAAGGCCCTAACGTTTATACAAGAATTACCTTGGGTTTATGATGCTTTTGAGATTATTTTAGAGCATGCTGACACATGGACAGATCTGAAACACAAATGAAATATGAAAAATAATTTTCTCCCCAGTAAGCTCCCCAACTCCCTTAAGGCCAAGCATAACACTCTCTTCACAGACAAGCAAGACAGCTCCTTGAGCAGCTGGCAAGGGTTGCTGCCATGGGCAGAGGTGTGAAGCCCTCCCTTCCCAAGGAGGAGTGCATAGCTGGTAACTCCCACAGCCTGCAGAGTTAGTGGCTGAGTCTGGGCAGAGAAGTGATGTGACTGTTGAGTTAGGTAAAACCAGCCAGCTCTGCAGAAGCTCTAAAGCAAGGATAAACTGATCCCGCTGTCCAGACATACATTCTGCAAGCACCCTACATGTGACCAGCTTATTTTCCCTGTTTTTATCAGCTAGGTTCAGGGGAGAGGCCTTATGTTCCTGAAGGAAGACGAAACATTGCAGTGTCCACTGTATGTGGTCTCAGCTCAAACAATTCAAGTGATGTGAGGCAAACTACAGCCATAGCACCTCCACCTGGAGCTTCCTTGTATCCCCAAACCAAACAGCTTTGGATGCAGTCAGTTTCTGAATGAGATTTTTGTGATGATAGTGGAAGTTTTGTGAGAGATCAGCTAGTGATGACTCTCATATCACTATTTCAGTTCTCTGTAATGCAGGTCCCTTGTTCATATATATATGCACAAGATCCTCTTTTTTTCATATATATGAAAGATTTTAAGGTATCCTATGAGAGTAACTTGAGCATCCAGATTGAATTCTCACTATGGGTAAGTACATTTTGCATACCTTGAATTTCTCTTGTATTTTCAAGGCTCCAATATGTCACTTGCACAGTTGTCTGTACAATATTCTTGAACACAGGTTGAGGGTTTTGTCCTGTCACATCAGGAGTGGCTGCATTTTACTGGAAGAAGCAAACCTTCCAATGAAAGGTTCTGTTATACCCTGCAGGTAGATATTTGCATCCCTTTGTTTCTGTTGTGGCTTTAATTTCTGGATTTATTTGGATCAACAGGGGGGTAGGACCAGATGATCTCCAGAGGTCCCTTCCAATCCCAGCTATTCTGTGATTCTGTAATTTCTTCTGCTGTATAAAAAGTAGGGCTGTTCTCCTCTTTACTAGTTGTTGTGGTCTATTCACAGTCACAGACCTCTTTAGCCTGCCAAAACACTTGGAAAAGGAGCTCTTAATGACTCAGTTAAAATGTACGGTCAAGAAGTTCACTTATTAGAGGAAATGTAAACTGACCACCAATTGGCTAAACCAGCTGGCTGGACTATTTGTGCTAGTGATGTCTCAAAGCTCCCTGGGGAATGAAAGCAGGAATAGCAGTTCTCTTCTTTTAGTTCTCTCATGCTCTGTTCCCTAACAGAAAAGACTGATAAAATTCAATAGAGGAGGAGCCAATAGTATTTCACAGAGATGTTTAAGGACTTTATAAATAGTGTTCTAAATTCTTATATCTTTAATATTTTTCTTCTTATGAAGTCTTTTTAAACTACCTGTGAAATTGCAGAGAAAAGATACAGTTCAGCCTTAGAAAAGTTAACTTCTTTAATATTAGTAGTTCTGCTCTTCTCTGTGAAGTTTTTTAAGCTTTCTCTAGAGGTGCAGAGTTTGGCACTTGCATGAGACTATTTCACATCATGCAGCAAAGGAAGAACTGTAAGGACCTTATGTCAGAAGTATGTTTTAATATCTTAGTTGTCTGTGCTTTTCCAGGCTCTAACTGCATTCCTTTTTCTTTTCTATTGCAATACCGTCACTTACATAACCTCCTAGGAGCTGGGAGTAGTCTCAGTAAGTGCTCACTGGCTCCTCTTACCACCACACCAACAGATCCCAATGTAGCATATGATCGTATGAAAGGTCATTTTGAGAAATGGATAATGCACCATTAACATTCTGTTTGTTCGGCTGAAAAATATGTTTACTGCTGATGAAGATGAAGCCACAGTGATGTAAGCAGCAGCTGCTTGGCATCTTCTAATTCAGCAGGTTCAGTATAGTCAGTAGGATGCTATCACATCTTTACACCATTCCTGCAGGGTGCTCAGGTCACTCTTGTTCTGCCATGCCACAGCTACTTGGAATAGCATATATGCAGCAAGGAAATACTAAAATTACCAAATCACATGCCCTGACCATGGATTTTATAAGTTGTGCAGAACCCAGATCAGGCAATTATGAATCCAGTTAGTACATCTATGCCCCATTGTGTGGCATCTCCACATTTAAGCAAAGCTCTTAATTGAGAGTGAGAGTTTGAAATCAGTAGTTTGTCTCATTTCTCATCCCAGAATTAACATGCAAACTGTACATTTGTGCAAAGGCTCTCAAACAGCCCTGGGAATAATCCAAGCAACCAGGTGTGTTCTTGTACCACCAGGGAGCCCTAGGAACTGGTGGAAAGGAGGACCTCTGATCAGGCAAGATGATGCAGAGTATGTGTACCACACGCAGGACAGTGTTCTGAGCAGAAGGGGAAGAGGCTGCCACCACTTTTGTGCCCTTGGAAAATTCTTATCTGCATCACTGTCCTGTATATCTCAGTCACAAAAGCAGGACTAGACCTGTGTTCAGAAAGCAAAGTCCTTTCATGGTTAAGCTGTTGTTTATCATCCTTGAGTCATGTTAAAAGTGTGCTAGCTAAGGAAATGCTCTGATAGCTGGCAGGAGATCTAGAACCTGTGACACATGTTGAGCAATTTTCATACCAGGCAGAATAAGCAGCATTACAGATTCATGGCTCACACTATTTAGCATCCACTTCCAGGCTGACCCATCTATGTGAAAAAATACTTTAATCCTTGTTTAGCAATCAACCATTAACATAATGCATATGGGATGCAGACAGAAAATGAATTCAGCAATCAACGGCCAGTCCTCAGACACTGAAATATGCAATTAAACAGGTGTTTAGGGAGTTGGTCTTGGATAGTGTCCAAGCTCAGCTGGGACAGTTGTCCTTGGAAAAAAGCATTGACCCCCACACAGCAGCAGTTTGAATTTGGCTTCAGTCTGCACTTTAGGAATGTGGCATTGTTATTTCTCCCCTTTTCTTATCAAAATTAATTATCTTGAGGAAAAAAAACTTCTGAGAAAACATGTGATTTCACTGAGTAAAAATCTACTACTGAGGAAATTATTTCTCAGTGTCCAAATAAGGAATAGGGGAGAAGTTTGGGGAAAGTGCTCCAAGTAATCTTGGAACTGATATCCATGTTACTAAGCTTGGACGTTTAGTTCTGGCCTGTAATTATTCCTGTAAAAAAATAGACATCCAATCTTTGTATTATTCTAAAATGGAGCCCTGAGGGTTATAAATGACTGAATGAGCTTTAGTGTTTGAGCAGACAGAGATTCTGGAATGAGCTTGCAGTTTTGAGCTCGCTGCAGGAACGTTGTATCTCAAGAACGGTGCAAGTTCCTGGCATTAGGCTGGTACCACACTGGGACTAAAATACAGACACTGAGAGAAGTAGAACCCCAAAAGAAAACACCTCTTATTAGAAAGGGGAAAAAAGCCTTCTTGGCAAATTCTATAACCGTGCTGCAGGATGTAGGCTCTCCCACTTGTCAAATTAACCTTCAGCCCTAGTGCATTGAATCTTATGGTGCTGTTGGCTCTCAAATAATTATGATGGCAAAAACATGTGCACTTTTGTCAATCGTTGGTCAGAAGAATGAAACTCTGTCCTAGCTACTATGACCAACAGAAATCTGTGGCATGATTATCAGAATTCATTACTTAAGAGAGGAAGTCATGCATGCTAAATATGTTCCAAATAGAACAAAATGTAACAGTCCATCTGTGAAACAGCACTCATTGCCAAAAACATATTGTCTTGGAAATCTACTGTCCACATTGTCTTCCCTCTTCAATACAGAGTCCAAGCAAAGTTTCTCTTCTGATAGCCAAAGTGGCCAAGAATGTGGTTCTAGCTCAGAGATGGTAAGTCCATATCCGTCCATAATTGCTCTCTGCTAGGGCTGCTGTAAGCTTGCCAGCTAGCAGGGACAGGAGCTGTGATGGAGGGAGTGGAAGAGCCACAGCACCCTGAGCATGGACCTCGCTCATGGAGAGATAAGTGTAGCCACAAATCCCACCTCCTTCAACACTGGTGGTTGGATTTAGCAAGGCAATGGTTTCCCTTGTTCCTATAGTGGCAGGTGTGAATCATCTCCTTGCAATGGAGCTTCTTGGGTAAGCTTTCCACATGCATTGTTTCTGTCATGTGATATATAAGCACATGCTCATAAATATGAAAATGAAATTAATCAACATAATTAACAACTTCTTTTAAAAGTAGTCTTTTGTCAAGAAAGTGTTTTGCTGAAGAGCACTGATATCGTTGTCTCTAGACTGAGCGATTAACTAATCTTTAGGATTTTGTTTCCTGCTGTATTCTTTGATGCAATTCTGTGTACGTACAAAGTTCTGTTTCTGAGCATAAGAAAGGCAAATAATTTCTTTGCTTACAGATTCTGAAACTCTCTTTGCAGTGAGTCTGATGTGCTCAGCACCTCTGCTCCCTCTCCTCTTCTCTGCTGGCTTTCTGCCTCTTGAACCCACTCAGCTTTCCAAACAATCTCTTAGCTCCTGTATGTCTGCTTCTCCTAAACTGCAGCTTAGTCCTCTCTGGGCTCTTTGATTCAAAAAATTACCCATGATAATAACTTGCATTAGCTTTCTTTGTCTTGCTTCATAAAGACACACAGTCATTCCATGCGTCATGAAAGGAAGGTGTTTGGCATGCCTGACATCTTTAGGTTGATGACTTAACATCTTTAGTTTGATGATTTAACATTGCCTAGCATAAAAATGTTATCAACATTTTCTAAATTTTCCGTAATTACTCTGCCTTTGCTACAAACATCAGAGGTATAACATTGCTCACCAAAAAAAGAAAAAGAAAGAAATTTATGAATAAAAGTACAAATAAAAATTCAACGAAAAAAATCAGACATGGGCACATTTAGATTTTTGCAAAGGAGGAGTAATTTGGGAGAGCTTTACAAGTTCCTATCCTCATTTTCAGCAATTTCAGCAATCAAGATAGATCTAATGGCTTAGAAAATTAAAAAAGATGTAAGCATAAATTCTCAGGTGTGATGGTTTTCAAAACAGATAAAAATGCCTAAACAATGTTAAATTATTCAATGAAGAATGTAAGACACCACTTTGACCCTGTAATCTTACTTTTTTCGTAACACAGACCGTAGAACCTTACCCAGCACCCAGCAGCTGATAAGCCCATGATTTTTGCTAGAGCATAATTCAAAGAAGAGATACTGTTCAGGTACAAAGCTATAAAGTAATGGAAAATCTACCATATGCTTTACTATGTTTTTCAAATGGTTAATTGGTAATACTGATAAAGTATTTGCCTTATTTATATTTTGAATTTGTCTTCTAAACACTGAACCTCAGCACATTGTCTTCTGCCAACTTCACTGACCATCTCCAGCTAAAATCTTTGTTTCCATGAAGGTGTACATAGATCACTGTCAAATATAACTTGAACCTTTTCTTAAGTATATTAATAAACAAAGCAATATTTTGCTATGAAACAAGTTTTCTTGACTTGGAATTATTCTTTGGAGATTTCCTCATCTCTTTGCAATATCTCTGTTTTAAGTGTTGACACCAGAATTGTATTTCAGTAATTATTTTACTAATGTAATATACAGTGGTAAGAACAATTTCCTGCTTCCACTCAGCGTTCTCATGTTTACATCTGCCTTTTCAGTAATGCTGTGTCAGGAAGAATTCATGTTCAGATGATTCTCTTCAGTGACCTTAAAGTTATTTTCATGACCAACTTTTTTTACTCTTGATATATGACCTTGCATTTGTCTGCCTTGAAATGCATTTTCAAATGCGCCCACCATACCTAGCAAACTAGCTTTTGTATAAGAGTGCTGTTCCTATTTTAGGTCTCAGCTCTACCAGCTTTGATCTTCTGCATCTTATCCCAGACATAGAAAGCAGTAGATCTCAGGATCTTGTAGACACTCTCACAGAATGATTCCACATTTACCATTCTCTCTTGAAATTTCTGGTCTCCCAGTTTCATCCTCCTTTGTATGGCCAATGTTGAATATGTCTAGTCTTAATTCAATGGATTAGTGTCTTGTTTTTCTTTCTATGCTGTGCATATTCTTTTCTTGCAATATTATTGATATAAATGAGCATGGGCCTCAGTTGTGTGTTCCTTGTGGACAAGGGTCAGTCTAAAAGATCAGTATGTGTTCTGATGAGATTTAGCATCCCTATTGAGAAGTGATGGTGTTGTCCAGTTTGACATCTAGGTTTTCTTTCTCACTATATTGAGATGCTGCCCCCTTTTTGTATGCATGGCTTTTAAATTTTTTTTATATTATTTTTATTTTGATTATGGGCAATGAATTGAAAATTTCATTCACTGTTCTATGATGTGGCTAAATTCTAAAGAATCTGTGGACATGACTGCTTGCCCTTACAGATTATAAAATACAAAGCCAATAATTTGCATGCTAAACACAATTAGTTCATTTATTTTGATATTGTAAATGATATCTATCCAGGCACCAGGCATCCTGCCATCCATTAAAAATACAATCTGTACCAATAAAAACAAAGCATCAGCACATCACATCCCGCAGAAGACAGCCAGCCAGGAATATAAAAACCACTCTCTCCACCCTTCCACTCCCCAGTGGAAACCCAATTGCCCCAGCCACTTCACCTCTGTCAAAAAGTCAAATAAATAGAACATCACACCCCAAGCTTGCTAGACTCAGATTATGACCAAATCACCACGGCCATAAGTTTTTTAAGGCAGACAGTTTCAGCTAAGAGAAAGGGATGCAGTTGGTTTTGGTGTACTCAGGCTCAGGCTCTTGCAGAAAGGGCTTCTGACAGACTTGCTATGGAGAACCCTCCTATTCATTCTCCTATTCAGTCCGTAAACTAAAGTCTGGGCAGCTTTGGATCTTTAAAACTTGTGACTTTCAGCTATGATGCTCCTTGTTCATTCTAGGTGGTATTTCTTAGGAGGCGTAGAGTGGTGTTCTGGATGGGCAGTCGCTCTCAGAATTCAGTTGGGAAGTAACAAAGTGAATTGTTCCCACTTGTGGTCAAATTTAATTTCAGTCTGGACTCATGCCTCAACTTCTGCCCTTGAAACTACCTGTGGGAGCAATAATATGAACACAAGAACTGGAGTGGTAGATGAGAAAATGTAGATGACTGATAATTTGATAGCACACAGCAGCATAATCAAGAGCTGAGACATCCAGGGCCACTTTTGGCAAAGCACTCCCAGGCAAGAAAGTTTTGAATAGGGATCCACCCTGCCCTGCCTTGGTTCCCTAGAGTGGTTTTAAGTACTGAACAGCTGTTCTCTCAAAATCAGAAACCTTTAAGTCAAACAGAGTCACTTGTCACTTGGGAAAATCTGGACTTGTACAAAATGATTAGGTATTAGGACAATCTTTAAAATCCTCTTGTTTTTGCAAGTAATTTCACAGCTGCAGTCCCAGTCTTGTCTCTAAGGGTAAGAAAAGGTGTGGTAGCTAAATAAGTCTTTCAATTTGCCGCTGGCCATGTTGGTAGTTCTCTCTCTGCTTCAGTAACTAGTGGAAGCTTTGAGGTTCAATGCATCATTAGGGTAGGACAGTCACTATGTGAGTAGCATAGAAGCAGCAAGAGTTTAGCTGAAAGAGCCTTCAAATGACTCTGAGGTCTCCTATAGAACATAATGCTTTCAGAGTGATGGCTAGTCCTTTACTTTAGACCTCAGTAGCCAATACAGAGGTTGCATGAAATTTCTGGGAAAGGGTTACATTTAAGTGTTAATATAACAGGAGGCATTTTATATTGGGCTGCATGACGGGCTAGAAGTCAGAAACTTTTGTGACCTGTTCTTGTTTCTATCTGGTTGAGCAATCGCAGGCTAGTCCTTTAACATCTTAGTCTTGAATTTCCCTGTTATAATCCAGGGGCACTGCTATTTATTGTCAAATGGGACATTGCAGCGTTTCATTGTATAATTTGATTTATATTAGGACTGAGGGGCTTCAAATAAAAATAGCCTAATTGTGGACTGACTCTGTGTATAAGGAGACAGGCCTTGCTTTGAATAGTTCTAGATACAAATCAGTGAGGGAGGCTGGACTTTGAAAGACATTTTGTTATCCACGTTATTCAAATAGGAAGCAAGGCACTGGAAGATGAAGAGCAAGGGTGAATTACCACAGGGTAAATTCTCAGCACATCAACTGCAGTGTGGTTGCTGCCACTGTGCAAGTCCCTTGTTGTGCACAGTTGCTACCAGCCTGTTTTCACTGAGAACTGATCTAACTCGTATTTGCTTCCTAGTTCCCCTCAGGGCAATTCTTCATCTAGCCAAAATCACAGAAGAGGTACCCAATAAAGTTAGGTACTAGTAAAGCCTAGTCTTTGCTCTTGGGATGCAGGTTATGTTTACTAAGGATCTTGAAGATGAAAGGCACTAAAAGCAGGTTTGGTATTATTAAAATCATACTTGTAGAATAGTAATGGATGACACCATATGATGCTTCCACAGTATTGATGCCAAAATCACCAAATACCACGATTTGTTCAACCCTTAGTACTGGAGTCAGTGGGGTTTCTAGGGTTTCTTTCTCTCTTGCTTAACTTTAGCAACTTTCCTGCTCTCCAGCTGACTAGACCTTACTTTGGGGCTCAGATAAATCATTGTGGGATTTCTTTCCATGGTGAAGACTGCAGCACAAGTTACACTGGGTCACTCTCCCAAGGTCCAGAGAATTGCATCTCAGGGACTTCTTAGCCGTAGGTGCTATCCTTGTATCAAATAATCCTCAGAGAATTTTTATTCCATGAATTTATCTAATCTCCTTTGAAACTACAAAATTATTGACAATTTTTATATTGTTTAGTATCATTTATATTTAGAATCACACTTTTACTCTGGTATTATATATCACCCATCACTAAGGCAGAGGGGGTAGGAGTGAGCTTTGAAGTGATATTCCCCTAGCATGTACACACCTAGGATTTGTGTTTGAATGGGACAGAAATAACAAGCCGTGCAACCAGAGTAAGAAGTGGTTTTCACATTATTGACTTCCACTTGTAATTTTCCACCCAACCAAAAATGACCTGGGAGTGTTTTAATGTAGTTTCTGTGCTGGCACTTAATTCCAGAGAATTCATTAAAGGCAATCTCTCCGAGTTTTATGGATAGTTTTTGCCCCTGTTGAAATAAGGTTGGTTTTTTTTTTCTTTCCCTGTTAAATATCTAATTTTGACTTTATCAACCACACTACTTCTCACTGTATGTCCCACTGTGTAAATGGGTTAGGCAGGGCACCCTCTGTCTCCCAGCTCTGATTTTCTTCAGAAAAATATCTAATGGTATAAATTGTTGCACAGACATTTTTCCCAGGGTGTAGACATCAGCTTTCATTTAATGAGCCCATGTAACGTAAATAACCCCTGGCAGACCAGGGTATATTTGAATTGAGAAGGCTGCTTGCTAAACATTATTGATTTGATTGCATTGGCTGGGCCTGTCAGAGTTTAAAGGTGCATCATGGTAAGGGACAATGTTAGAGAAAGCCAGTCAGAGGCATGTAATATACAGCTGAGTGTATGCATTAAGACCCAGGCCAAAAGATATGATATTATCAGTAATGCTGTTTATACCTCTCCATTGCATAAAGCTCCCTTAATCAAGCCAGTGAGGTATTATTCAGTGTAAAACGAGGGGAGTCAGGGTGTTCTGCATGGACAGCTGCAGGCTGATCAGGTTTTCCTGTGGCAGCAGAAACTCCAAAGATAGCCTCAGCTGTAAAAATTTTGCTTCCAAATGGAAATATGTCTCCACTATCACTGCAAAAGGTAAAGAGTGAGCAGAAGCAAAGAAGTCTGCCTGATAGATGGCAAAGAAAAGAGCACCGACATCTTACTTTTCCTGAGTGATTTTATTACTTCTCATCCTACTGCTACAAAGATGACTCAGGAGCAAAACTGATCCCACAGACACGCATTGCTTTCGGTGAAGGATGCATGTTCTATCCATGCAAGAAAGATGCGCCGCAGCAGGGTGGAGGGTCTGTAGACTTCAAAGAGCATTGCTATCACATGTGATGGTAAGATCCTGACCCTCATTTTGGACTCCACTGGGCCTCATGAGTTAAAATTACTGGAAGCAGTGAGCATGAAAAATGGATATTTACTTCTACAAGCTCGGGGTAGGCTGGAAAGAGCAGGGTTGGCAAGATCCCACTCCTAAAACAAGAGAACACAACAAATAGAAAGTTTTTTCATTTAGAAAACATTAATGTCATTCTTATGAAATTTATGGTTAGATAATGCCTGTGTTCCAATAGTACCAGTTATGTGTGATATGCTGTATGAAGGGATGATTCATATTTTTTAACCCAGTCTCAGAAGCAACAAATGAAAAGCATGAGGAAATGACCGACATATCTATGTAATCTATATAGTCTAGACTTGTTATCTTGCCCCTTTCCCGACTTACCCCATCTTTTTGCCAACCCTTCCTCTAGCCAATAAATACTTGGGAACAGATTTCCTGCAGAGCTAATTACCTCTCACTGTGCCACTCTTGTTATCCTACCAGCTTTGTCTCTCACCATAAATTGCTCTGATACAAGATGTTGGCAAGATAAGAAATCTAGACTCTCTCTGTATATATAATACACATTTATATGTGTGTGAGTGTGCGTATTTATTTATTTATTAGTATATGTTAGATATGCTGCTGTGATGGATCTGATTGGATCAGTCATTTCGTGACTGCTAGGATTTTACAGTTCACTGGCTGTACTAGGTGCCTCGCAGGCAGATCCTGAGACATAATTCCTGCCCTCTGCCGCATGCTCCAACCCAGTGTGTTTGTACGATACTTTAAAACATGACCCAACAAAGTTTGGATTAATAAGAATCAGGGAGGGATCAAGGGAGTAGCATTACTCAGATGACATAGTACTTCAGCAAAGGCCAGTGCACAGTATGCTGGAATAAAAAATAGTTTAGGTATCAATAAATAAAACATAGAAATCTGAGTTGGCTGAAAAAATGACACAATTTATCTTTTGCTATTTCCATTTCTGACATGTAGAGGCAAATACAATGCCAGAAACATCAGGGAAGAGATTGAGCAAGGAGGGATTCAAGCTGAACTTATGACTCTGAAAGGCATTTTTAATCAGTTAGGTTCCAGTGTTCTGGCTTATATAAATGGAGGAATGTTATTCACCTCCTTTGCAAAAAAAAAAAAAAATAAAGCCCACAACAAAAACATCCTGAGGGGTTGTAATAACATGCCAAAGACATCAAAACCAATATGGATGGTAAAAAATTAAAAAGAAAAGAGTTTTATTTTCAGGAAATTGATTCCAGTGAAGTATACATTTTTTTGTCAGGTAAAGGTTCAATTTGGTTGAACTTTCTGTCAGAAGAAATTACAGTGAAATTTTCTGTGTTGGTGGGGGTAGCAAGTAATATTTTGCATATGTCGGTGCCTCATGACAGTTGTGTTTGTGCATCTCTCAGCTTGAACAGTCTCTTCTTGTTGTCTTTTCTAATGTTTTGTTGATATACTCTGTGTTGCAGATATTGATGAATGCGCTTCAGACTCCCACCAGTGTAATCCCACCCAGATCTGCATAAACACTGAAGGGGGTTATACCTGCTCCTGCACTGAAGGCTACTGGCTCTTAGAAGGCCAGTGTTTAGGTATGTTCTTCAGAAATGCTCTCTAAAAGGCCTTTGGCAGTTGGTTATTCTAGTAAAAATTTCTCCTCTTCTTTCATCGCCATTGCTTTATCATTAGCAAGGTTGGACTGTTGTTAGAAGAGTTTCTGAAGGTCCATGCTTTCACGGTTTATCTGCAAAAAAAGGAAACCTCATGCAATATGGGATTTGTGCATGTGTGTGTGTGTGCCTGTGAATAGCTGAACTAATTTTAYTGAGTATCTTTGTCAAGTACACAGTCAACTTTAGGCTACATGGAAACTAATGTCTGTCTTTTTTGTTAAGTGCCAGCAGTATGCTTGGCAGAAAGACTCCCTCGTGGAACAAAAATGCAGATGTGAATGCCATATGACAAGCATCCATGTTACACATGGGATTTCCATATTCCCAGTCTGAAAGGATCCCCTTTCATTTAAGATGAGTCACAAGCATATGTACAAAAAGTCTGATCTATTCCCAAACTGACATGTCCTTTCCACATAGTTACAGTCCTGCCCCAAAGACATCGGTATTCGATACCAAGCAACAAACCAGCAAATCCCTGGGTTCACCCAACCCTTGCTTGGGGACAAGAAAAAACGTAATTCTGGAGCGGGTGTTGTTTCTGTAGCTTCCAAGCAGTTTTATTTTGGTTTGGGGTTTTTTTTGTTGTTGTTATTTTTCTTGCAGCAATGTCCTGTCATCCTTTTAGTTCAGCCTTGTTGAAAAAACATCCCTCAGTGAACAGTACAGGAAATCATTCCAGCTCCCCTCTCCCCAGCCCATTCCCTCGCTGAATGTGCCCATGGGACAGTGAAGTACAGCGCTCTGAGAGAGATAGGACACAACTGCTTTTTTAAAGATTGCTCTTTAATTCCTTTCCCCTCAGCGCGGGCTGTTTGCCTGCCAGCTCTCCAGAGCTGGACCGTCCTGTCACAGCACCTCAGCTGCAAGGAGACCGGGGTTTCCCTGCCCATTCATCCCTGGAGCTTGCCCAGTTATTTTCCAACTTTCTCTTCCCATGTAGCAATTGCAGTGAAGGACTGACTCACGGCCGCTTTTCTAATTGCTGCTAAGAGCGGCTGTAACTCACCTGGCAGGCTTGGGGGGTTGGCGGGGATGGACATGATCCCGATCCAGATGTGGGTCTGTGCGGCGGCAGCTGCTTTGGGGAGCCAATGTCAGTGATATGAGGTCTCCAAGCCCCTCGCTCCTTTATCTCCAGTAATTCCTTTTCTCTCAGAGAAAGTAGGAAACTGTATTAAGTGCCCCAGGTTAACCAGGATTTCGGAAAGGAGCCATTCTGCCTGCTTGGAAGAAATGCCGAGTGGGCCGTACGGAGAGCATCTGCCCTCCCTTGCCCGTCCTCAGCGAGCCCGCAGAAGGGCACTCGGAGGCGGAGGGTGGCTCGTGCAGTGCAGATCCGCTGACCGAACCTTGTGCCAGGGGCTGTACAGGCACATGTGGCAGGGCGGAGGTGCCGGGAAAGGAGGGGGATTCTGCTCCGCATCATCTGTTGCGTTACCCATTTAGTTCTCCCGGTTAAAGCCCAAATTTAAGGACTGTGTGAAGCATTCAGGGTTTGGACATGGATCTAAAGCACTTTGCTTCTTCATGGATATACCAGAGAACTGAAGTGGCTGCTTTGCTTAGAATTGATTTGAGTATCTGCTTATGACATTTAAAAAAGGCAGTAACATCCCAGTGCTTGATTTAAGTAATTATGGGGTAGAGTATTACAAGGCAATGCAAACTGTGTTTAGAGTCACTACATTTTTCTGTAAGTGTCAAAAACAGTCTCAGTTTTCCATGCTTTTCCATTGGCCCTGGAGAAGTGATTTTTGCTGGCATAAGGCAGTAAAAGACCATTTAATGTAATCAGAGGGCTGGGCTGGGTTTTCAGAGCCAGGCTCTTTTGGTGCACTGTTAGTATACCACAGTTAGGAAACGCTACACTATACTACAAATCTATTCTAATTATTCCAGTAATGTTTACACAAGAAGAGCTGCTACAGCAGTGTCCACATGAACCACTCACAAAAAGAAGCCCTATAAGAGTAAAGTCCTTATCCTCAAGACATAGCAATCTTGAAATATAATCCTGCAAAAGGCAAAGCATTTATTTAAATTAATGCATTGTCCCAGTGAAATGGAGTATTAATTTGCTTAAAACCAATGTCACTTTTTGCAGGATTTGGGCCAAGTCTACCCCTTGTGTACATACCATAGCTGACCCTGGCCTTTGGGTTATCTTGCTATTTAGACTGAAGTGGAAAATGGAAACTAGTAAGGGTAAAACTTAGTGTCAGTGTCCTTGTTATTTTATATAGAGAGAATATTTCCAAGACTTCTGACATTTTCAGAATGGCTTCCTGAGCCCTTCTATGGCAAAATTCCCCCAATAAGGCCAACAGCATAGACTTGAATTACCAGATGTAGCTACTTATACAACAGATTCACATCATTATTGTTTTTATGGTATTACCACATCATGTAAATGTTCAGGTCATTCAAGAATTCAGTTTCTCAAAACATTCTTAATATTTAACACCAAAACAGGAAGCAGCCAATTTAGCTAATAAATAATGAACTGCTGGAATTTGTGTAGCTATCTATGCATGTGTATGTATCCAAGGAAGAATACTGCCATTCTGATGTTTACATGTGTTAGAACTTACAATGGAAGTCACTTCACCAAAACCTGTGCCTTTGGATTTTACTCACTCTGGCAGACTAACTGGAGATAATAATTTTCTACTGCACTAACTTAACTTTATGCCCGCACAACTGGTTCGGACTAAACTGATATGAGACTGGTTTAACAGAAAAAGAATTAGACTCAGTATGTCTGCTAGGAAGAGTATGAGGACTATAGAAGGTCTAGTTCAGACAATTCAACTTTCTGAAATTGTTGGAAACTATACGAGCTGGCTTTTGGGGTATGGAGTATTCACAATTTCCAGTAAATTCAACAGAAGCTGCAGATTCTCAGCTTCACTGAAAAATAGGCCAGGCATCATTCCCTCAGAGTATGACTCTCTGTGGAAGTGTTTATTTGAATGATGTCATCTTTGTAGCTTAGCATTTGATTGAATGCTCTTGTTTGATACTCACTTGAGAGCCTCAGGGTGGATGTTCAGACCTATCCCTCCTTCTGTGAGTCTTCCATCAAGCAGGTTTGGGATTTTTTCAACTTATCCCCAGACTTTTACATAATTATATTTTTTCCATACACAGTTCTGCTTTCAGGTTTGAAAAAGAAAAGGCAAGAAATAATTTGCTATTCCAATAAAACATTCCACAGTGGTCTTATTTGCACAAAGTACTTATACTTCCAGTACCTGCTTTCTCATCTGCTGTCATTATAATAGCTCATGAGATCAGCAGGGATGGATATGAATCAGGGGTAATATTTGCTCTGAGATCTTATTGGAAACACCCATAAGGGGAATCTGAACGGAAACTTTATGTTCAGAAGCATCATTGGAAGGATGCAAAGCTTTGTGGGTAGCCATAAAGAAATCTCCATAACTCAAAAGTCAGTTGATACCAAAGGAAATGTAAAGCTTTGGAAGAGACAACCGCTCCAGGTCTTTCATTCCAGTTCCTAGGCAAGGAGTAAGATTCTTCTAGCACGTACCATCATATTTATAGTGTTCATGGAAGATTTTTAGGGTACTGTCATTCTGTAAATTAGCCCTGTTTATCTTATGGTATTTTATTTTGCTTATAACAGTCAAATGTATCTATTTCTAATGCTGCAATTCAGCCAAGACTGTTATTTAATTTTGGCAGCAAATTTGTTTTCACATTTTAGATCATGTAGTTTGTCAGTTAAAGATTCATATAAAATGGAAATGGGAATGGGAATGTGACTATTGGGGAAAAAATCTTTAAAGAATATCTTGTCAAAAAAAGAAGAAGCACTTAGGAACAAATACTTCTTGCTTTTCTAGGTAAGTAGCTTTGGTACATGTGGAGGTGAAAAAAAGTTTCTCTCCTGATTCTGACAAAACCCTGATACAATGCTGGCTGTGCTTGTACTGACTGGCTATCCAAGCTACCGGTACGCTTCAGAGTCATCACTTAAAGGGACTGACCCTGAGCTTTCTGATGAAATATCATTAAATAGAATGTTACATGCATGACAGTCAGTTCATAGGCATTGATATATGTCAGAGGTGTATAAAAATACACTGCTGCATTCTTTTGGGTAGAGATGTGCTTTAACTATAACTCTGGATCTGAACACCTGAAAGTTTGGCTGTTAGATCTGTGAATAGTATGTTGGCTAATTTCTCTGTTACTGGTATAGTTGATTCAATGTGTGTGTTGCTTTGTATCTGCACATGAAAATGCAGACCATTCTGCTTTTTGTCTTTTCCATTTGTAGACATAGATGAATGTCGCTATGGCTACTGCCAGCAGCTGTGTGCTAACGTACCTGGTTCCTATTCCTGTACATGCAATCCAGGCTTTACCCTCAATGATGATGGAAGATCATGCCAAGGTACTGTCTATGGTCAACCATGAATGAAAGCTTTGGTCCCAACCCTGCAACACCCTTAAAAACTTGCTTAGTTTTTAGAATACAAGTAACCTTCCTAACATTGCGTTTGAAAGTGTTTATAGGTTTGTCTGTCTGAGATATTTCTGTAGCCCTCATGTGAATGTATGTGTTTGTCTTCACCTAGAAGGGACACAGAAGCAGGGTGACCAGTGTATCAGTAGAAATATGCACAGAGGCCCAAACCCTCTAAAATGTAGTTACTCAACTCACTGAAATTACCAAGAGAGAGGCACTGAAGTATTTTGAAACTCTGAAGCTATGTGACTCTCCTGAGACAGGAAAACTCTGACAGATCAGGAAAGTAGACCCAGGTCTCCCAATCTCCAGACTAGTGTCCTGAGCATTAGACCACCTTTTGCTGTGACATGCTACCTGAATCAGAGTAGATATGACCTCTTCATAGAGCCTCTCCCTAGCTATCCAATACTGCTAAGCAGCTTCCCACATACTCCAGGAAACAGCCTGTGTTAATGGTGTGAGGACTTTCCAGAAGCTGCTAATGTCCTAAAAGGAAAAAATTGTTTCTGTCATAGCCCTAGGTTTACATAAGGACATTCCACATTATATTATTTTCCTCAGGTGTATCCTGCTGCATTTTGTCTCAGGTCTTTATGACAAAAAAATCATTGGATAGCTTCAAAATAACACAATAAGCACAAAAGCCTTTGTAATAAATACTTTACCCCCATGTTCTGTGCTATTTTTTTGTTACAGTCAGAGCATGCAGGTTTCCTCTATGGTTCTTCAGTTGTGAGTGACCATCTTTATCCATTAGAAATGAGATCAGGAGTCAACAGTCATGTTAGAGCTGAGCCTCACTGATTTAATATAGAGCCAGCCTGAACACCAGCACGGTGAAGACATTCCCAAATGCTTTGTTTCCAGGCAATCTTGTGTTTCCAGTATGCTTTTTCCAGTCATCATCCTGAATTCCAATTAACAATAGTGACTTGGTTAAATTTTTTCAGACCAAAGCATTTTGCCTGTACAGCTAATCTCTTTGAAATGCTTCACAGTAATGAATCAAAAACAGAGTTTTGGGAGAAGTCACTGATGCAGTGAGCATTATTTTCCCACAGATGTGAACGAATGTACAGGCGAAAACCCTTGCACTCAAACCTGCGTCAATACTTATGGCTCTTTTCTCTGCCGCTGTGAACCTGGCTATGAACTGGAAGCTGATGGAGTTAACTGCAGTGGTAACTATCTTCAGTTATTTATTGTTTTGGTGGCTTTAATTGTGTTAAGTTTTCTCTTTCCAATGTATTGTTCCGTACATGCTTTCTTAAAAGTCTTCTGCATTGGGCTATGGTTAGCAGCAGGATAGCTCCAAACAATCTGATCTTTCTTCAAGTTAAAGCAGGCAGCAAAATCCCAGAAAAGCATGATGGAGTAGGGCTGCAAATCATTTAAAAGAAATAAGTTAAATATTAAAAAGTTCTAAGATAATGGTAAAGGATAAGAAAATGCTTTCAAATATTGAACAGGGAGCAAGTAAAATAGGGATATTTCTAAAGCATTCAATCCATGATTCAAGAAATTCGCATGTGCATAAAGCACTTTTCTATATGTCTGTTGAATGCATGTATTCCTCTTGCTCTTATGCTTGCACACTTCTGCCTGAGACCTTCCCCAGTTTCCCCTGTATGGCTCTGGCTACATTTCAGAAACAATACATGGTTTCTTAGCATAGCTGTTGCTGATCCATTCAGCACATAGCAGATAACTCAGTGTTTATGTCCCTATTCTTTTTCTTCTCTTGTTTTTGTTTTTATTTTATGGCTTTATTTTAATTGAAGGCCAATAGTTAAACTTGTTTCTGTGCTTAATGTTCCCACAGCCTGATAAAATGAGAGAACCCAGCCAATATTTCTTGGAAGAAAAAACACACTGGAAA
The DNA here is from genome assembly GCF_003343035.1 of Apteryx rowi. Taxonomy (NCBI): domain Eukaryota; kingdom Metazoa; phylum Chordata; class Aves; order Apterygiformes; family Apterygidae; genus Apteryx; species Apteryx rowi. Next base: position 7,685,119 of record NW_020450760.1, read on the forward strand.
ATATTTGTTTTTTAATTTACAGTAAACAGATGTAACATGCTGTTTTTGAGACAGAAGGCATGTGATATGCAGTATGTGTATAGATTCATGCTTACAAAGCTATTCTTCCCTGCAAACCTCATTATTACAAGGAAAAGGATTAAGACTTAAATCTCTAAAGGGTCTTATACATTTAACATTCAGAGCTGCAACACCTAACTTAAGATTTCTGCTTTCAAATGGAGTTGCTGCTTCTGAGTTAGACTCCTGGGCCTTTTACATGCTTCTGAGACCATCAGGGGCCTAAGCAAGTAGGTTGAGTGCAATGTCACATAAGCATTGCCAGTAGGAAATGGTGACAAGAGGTGTAGTGCTTGAAACTCATTCTTGTCTGAGAGTTAAACCAGCAAGAGACCTGCCTCCACGCAGACTCAGAGCAGAGAACCTTTTCTTGGAGGAAGGCAAGCACACTACCTTGGCGGTGTCATGTGTAAATGTGCTGAGGCGCAGGTTGTGTTGGTGTTACCAGGTCCCTCGGCACAGCGAAGGACTTAGAGCGCCAGACACAGGAAAAGGAGAATCAAATTCAAATCTGTTCTTCTCTGCCTAAGCTGGAGCAGAGATCTGAATGCTTCTGCACAAGCAAATGCCTGTCATGAGCAGGTTAAATTTCTCTGGATGAGCTTCTTTCACTTCCTAGGCAATCATTAGATATAGCTGAGGTTCGCTAATCTGTTGGGTTAGTCCATGGCCTAGCAATTTTTTTACCATGAAGATGGGAGATATTCCCACTGCAATTCAAGCATAGAGACAGAGATTTGAACTTGGCTCTCCCAGGGTGTTTCCTAATCCCAAAGCTCTTCCATCTGCATTAGATGTGCTCTGAAGTGCCTACCATCTTGGCCCCTGTGGTGAGATGGTCAGCAGAACCCCAGAAGGGTCTAGGAATAGTGAAGGTGCATCTATCCTGTATGGGCTCAGCAGCAGAAACTTAGGGCCCTCTGGATGTTAAGTGCCTTCAGTATCTGACAGCAGCTGAGCATAGGTTTTATGAATCTGATGGTGCTGGAGCATTGGGTCACCTAGAGGAGGAGTTTGATATCTCAATCCCTTTATGGAGTCAGCCCTCGGTCCTTGTTTTGGCAGTAAGATGTTTTTTTTCCAGAGAATTCACTGGGGCAAGTCACAACAATAACAGGACTATGTAGGTGTAGTTCCTTTCATCTCTCTCTTGATAATGTGGTTGTGGACATAAAGCCACTTGAATATATTTGTACTTCAAATACTTTCCAGTACATCTGTACAAAACACCAGAAGTGGATAAATGGACTGAGCCCAATTTAGAAGAAAGGGAAGTTCAGTCTGAAGAGTAAAAGTGATTTGCCTGGGAAAGTCAGTATGTCAGAGCTGGGAATAAGAACTTGGGAGTTCCTGGCTAGGACTCTGGCCTTTGTTTCTTTCTTCCCCTGAACAGGGAAATAAGGAAATGATTAACAGCAGCCTCCCTCAGTCTAGCGCCTTTGCATGAGTTTTTCCCCTCAGTTAGCCATGCTTCCATGTGCAGCTCTGAAGTTCATCTCCTCACTTGAATACAGTTCTGCAGAATACAATGGCTGGTCAAGTCATGAGTAAAAGGGGGGGAAAAAAACACCAACATGATTTCTGCTTTTAATCAGAGATTTGACAGACTGCTTAGCTTCCTGGTTATCTGGAAGATCACTAGGCATTCCAGTAGGTCTAACCCAAGCTGGGATGAGCTTGAAGTCTTACTGGAATGCATTGGAAATAACTGACTAAAGGCTAAGAAACAGCCAGGGTTGGCTGCAGAAGTTCTGCTGGGACGCATGTGTCTCTGGGAAAGAGAAGTTTGCTCTCCAGAAAAAAGAGGAAAAAACCCCAGCAAAGTCTCTCCTTACAAATTACAGTTGCAGCTTTGTTGCTCGAGTAGCTCTATCTCTGATGTAAAACAGAACTGAAAACATGGCCAACTGGTGACAGGTATTCTGAAAAGAAAAATAAATAAGTGAGAGCCATACAGCATGTCCAGCAACAGCCTTGGTTTCCCTAGGAGGAAAAGGTTTAACAAAGAACTTGTTAAATAGTATTTCGCCAGGTTGCTGCAAAGCTCTGAGGAACTGGAGGGCACCAACCTCCAGCCAGGGTAACAGGCTCACAGTCCGGATCCGCTTGGGCGACTGCTGTATTGACTGTAATGCCAAAGACTCTAAGCTTTGTTTTACCACTGCAGACATGGACGAATGCAGCTTCTCCGAGTTCCTTTGCCAGCATGAATGTGTGAATGAGCCTGGTTCTTACTACTGTATCTGTCCTTCGGGCTATATTCTGCTGGATGACAGCAGAAGCTGCCAAGGTAAGAACATTCCAGCTCTGATTAAAACCTGGGGGGACTAGCAAATAGGTCCTGCGTCTGGAAAGAGGCTTTCAAGGACTGAGATACTTGGTCTTGGCATTGCATAATGAAATACTTGTAGGGGCCAGTTATGCAATTCTGGTGAGAATGTCATCACATGAATAGATCCACTGAGGTCACTTGGGGCACTGGTGTAAGAAAGACATTACTGACTAAGAAACAGTTACACAGTAAAACCCTCAGATGTGCTCCTCTCCTCTGCATGTCTCTCTTTAGTAAGCAAACTCTCTGAGGTCAGAGAGATTGAGCAGCAAATTTCTTTTTGCTTGTGCAGCACTCAGCACTTGGGAGCACTCCCATAAGCAGAAATGAATGCAGTAAGAACTGATCTTAAAAGAGGATCCAGTTATCAGAATGCCACTTCACATGGTGCAAGGATGTTTTTGCATTTTGGGGCAATTCCTTAAGATGGAAACTGTTTTTAAGGGTGGTGTCTTGAACAGATTTCCCTGCATTAGCCTCTCTCTTGTTTCTTGTGTTTTAGATATCAATGAATGTGAAAATAGAAACTTCACCTGCACTTCACAGCAAACGTGTTTCAATATCCAAGGAGAATATAAATGTTTAGACCCAGTCAGATGCGAGGATCCTTATATCCAGATTAACGAGAAGTGAGTAGCACCCACAGCCACAAGAGCAAATTCTATCTGTATGAAGCATATCTAGAGTGAACCAAATAAACTGCAGTTTTGCAACACAGCCATGAAGTGTGTCTAAAGAGCTATAGGTACATGCTGTTGCTGCATTTACCACTAGTAAGCTTTATAAAAATAATAGATTGCAGTTCCTTACCAGGTCACCAGGTGGGATATGATATGATATAACATGATATGATACTCAGATGTGTGGGAACTTAGACTGCAAAAACACTTATCAGTGAGTAGAGAAAACAGCAAGGTTTGTAATGTAATAAGAGACACTTAGTAACATTACTAATGGACTTCATATATGCTCAAACACAACCTGTTTGTTAATATGAGTACTTCTTGTGAGTATTAACTAGCTCATGTCTGGGAAGTACTTTATAAACATTAGATGCTAGTTATAGCAGGATGCAGATAGTTGCCTACTACTTAAAGGTTAAATATGCTGAAAAGTTTACAGGCTGATTTGCACTGTCTTGAAATTGGGTATGTCTGAATGGGGTTGTTAGCACTGTTACTGTCTAAATTTGGAATTATTTGACCAGTGATTCTTGCAGTGAAAAGAAAAAATCCCACATTTCTAAAATTTGCATGATTCTTTTACATTTTTAATGTGCCTTCCTGGGGCTCAAATTATTTCAGCCCCAGACAGGTCACTATATATTGCAGTCCATAGAATTTCATCCATAGTGGTTGCACTAAACCTGAGATTGCTTGGTAGCCTAATGGATTTTATAGAAAAGCAAGAGATGAAGAATCCAGTTCTTTGCATGATAATTTATGCATGTGTTCATGTTGCTGTCTGGACTAGGGTAGCTGAGGAGTGGGCACATGTTCCATTCTGCCACTTCTGGCTCAGAGCTGGTAGGGTCTTAAGCTAGAAGTTGAAATGTCTTAAACCCTCTGTATCTAAATTCCTCAGAAGCTATCTCTGGAGCCCTTACAGATCAGCTTGCGCTAAACTCTTGATCTCTGAGCTTTGTATTTGGTGGCTTTGGCTTGCGTCTAGATGTGACTGTATTTAATTTGTGGTATATGTCTAGAAGTGGTCAGTATAAAAGTCAAATGAATTCTTTGCATCTGTGTTCTCTGTGGAAGGAATTGGGTGTTTCCAATGCCAGGAACCTTTTTATAGGGCACTCACTAGAGTCTGTCTGAAATTGGTGTCAGTAATGGAAGTTATAGAACAAATAGGCAAAAAACATACTCTTTTGCAATGAGTTCCCCAACATGGCTCTTATAAAGGGACATCCTGTCTCACAACTTTATTGGAGTTCTTTGAAGCATGTGGTTTAGGGACGTGGGCTGATACAGTCTGCTTGGGTTTTGAAAGGCTTTTAACATAAAGCTTTTAAGGAAATTTAGCAGCCATAAGAAAGAGACAAATCCCTGGCAGAAATGAATAAAAAGTTGAAAGATAAGAAATAGAGTGTAGGATTAAATTGTCAGCCTTCACAGTAGAGTTTGGCAGGGCTCTGAGCTGGACCTACTCTGTCCAACATATCTGTAAGCAACCTGGGAAACAGGATAAACAGTGAAGTGGCAAAGTCTGCTAAAGTATCTAAGGACAGTAAAGAAAAGGGCAAGCAGAAAAGAATTACAGAAGGATCATACAAAACTCAGTGACTGTGCAAAAAAAATGGCAAATGAAATTCGGCGTAGATGAATGTAAAGTGAAAAGACGATCCCAGCCTCACATATGAAATAAAAAGCTCTGATCTGATCGTAATGACTCGGAAGTGAGATTTGAGCATTATTATAGGGAGTTCTGCCTATAATAATGCTCAAATATTGAGTTCTGCCTGTAACACTCAGTCTGCAGTGTTCAGCAGAGATCAGAAAAGCAATATGAATGCTAGGTGTTACTAGGAAGGGAATAGAAAATAAATCAGAGGATACCCTTAGAGCACTGTGCCATTGTGTACTCATATCCTCAAGGCTGGGCAGTTCCACCCCGTCCTCTCAAGAATATAATACAGCCAGATAAAGGTTCATAAAGAGCAACAAAGATGATCAAAAGCAGGGCATGTCTTCCATGTGAGGAGCAACTAAGTTAGGACACTTCAGCCATGAAAGGGGTCAAATATGAAATTCTGAGTGGCATGAGAAGGATGATCAGGGTTCGACTGTTTGCTGTCCCTTCTGACAGACAAGCTGGGGGCATCAGATGAAGTCAGCAAGGGACAGTTTTGAGAGAAGGAAAGGGGTTGGTTCTGCCCATAGCCTGTTGGGGTTGTGGGACTCCCTGCCGCCAGGTGCTGCGGGTACTAAAAGTTTGTGTGGGTGTAAGGGGAAGTTGGACAGGTTAATGGAAGAGAAACACATTAAGGGCTAATGAATACAAAGAAGGTCTCTGCTTTGATCTACTGGAGAAAGAACAGAGAGTTTGCTAGAACTTTGCTTTGACCCAGGATGGCTTGTCATATGTTTCCACATAATAAATAAAGGATTGTTAAACAAAGAATACAGTATATAGCACCACCAGTGTACTGATCCAATAATTCATGGTTTTGAGGACACTACAGTTTAAATTACTGTCAGAACAAACATGTACACTGGGAGGCTATTCTGCACCTGCAGAGCTGCTTTAAGGAAAGTACAGAATTTTGAGTGATCTAAGGAGGCTAAAGATGCCAAAATATTTTGGCAAAGCCTGGAAGGCAAGAGGAGGAAGGCAGGGATATAGGCAGGCCAGAGTGGCAGCCCAGATAATATTAAAAATGAACAAATTCATTACAGGTTTCATTAACTTTGGTAGACAACAAAATTCTTTTATTTATTTATTTCTGCAGCCATATTAGCATATAAAGAATTAGGTGTTACAGGATTTTTCTAACCACTGTTGATAATCCTCTCTATTAGTCGCTGCATGTGCCCAGCTGAAAACCCTGGTTGCAGAGATCAGCCATTCACCATCTTGTACCGAGTCATGGAGATGGTGTCCGGGCGGTCTGTGCCTTCTGACATCTTTCAGATGCAAGCAACAACTCGCTACCCTGGAGCCTATTACATCTTCCAAATCAAATCAGGGAATGAGGGCAGGGAATTCTACATGCGGGTAAGTCTGGTGCCTGTACAGAGAACCTGGAGTATCCTCTTGTCCTTGAATTTCTTTCTGACAACAGAACTCTGCTTTTAACAAATACCATTTAAACCTTCAAAATGACATTTTTGTATGCAGACATGCAGAGCAGTCTGCTGATCTGCAGGGGCTATTGGCTTTTTCAGGAAGAAAACCTACCCAAAGCAAATGCACTCTGCTGCAGAGGGCTTGGGCTACATCTTATAAGGCATTATGTTCAGCAGGATCTGTGACCTTACCCCCCCTCTAAGAATAACTCGTGTTTGCCATGCTCAGGTGAAACTGTTGTGTGAAACCTTTTTTTATTTAATAGACAATCTGTACTTGCCACCTATAGGGTCAACTTTCCTCAAATTTTTTTTTAAACTGTGCATTGGAAATTGAAATACTCGAAAACCAAAAAAGCTGGCAAAAATCTTTATGCTGAGAATTAACTTTTTTGATTGTTTGCTTTTGTTTGTTGTGGTTTTGTCCGCTGAGAACCCCCATTTTATGTAGACAGTGTTATAGAAAACAAAACTTCTTTAATCAGAAGTTTCTTCAGAGACATCCCTGTTCCCCAGACATCTTCACTGCACTTCTGACATTCAGGGAGAGGTGAAGTGGTCCGGGAATGATCATTTACATCTCGCAAGATTGTTCCTGTTGTCAAGTCGTTACTGATCCCACTGACCCTTTTCCCCCCGTCTGGGTTGGTCTGTCACTTCTTAAGACTCCACTGACAAATATCAGCGTAAAGTCTGTTTTTTTTGTTTTGTTTTTGTTTTTTTCATTTATCACATAAAACACCCAGGGCCTTTCTTTGCTTGCACAAGCTGTCCTTTAACTGGCAACAAAATGTTCCTGTGTCAAGTTTATAACCAGCAGGTGGTGCTTATTCATTGTTTTGAGAGCAGCGTAAGACAGGCAGATGGGGAAGGTGCCAGTGGGGAAGGAGCCGGGTGGCCCCTTCCGGAGACGCTGCTCGCGAGCGGGACCCGCAGCCTGGCCCGCCTGGCTGCCTCCTCAGACTTCTGTCAGACTTCGGTAGAACAGACCCCACTCTATGTTTCTGCTGGAAAACAAATTGCACTTCATTTTAACATCAGAACTCCTGATATTTAAATACTCATAATTCACTGGTCTGGCCATTTATTGCTAAGCTCGGCTTCCACTTACTAGAAGTCAGATTTTCTGAAGCATCTGCGAACTGGATTGATTATAGGTCCTGAGCACTTCTGAAAATCTGACCTACCATCACCTTAACAAAACGTATATTTAAAAGTCTCTTCAGAGAGTAAGGTTTTGCATTGTTAACATATGCAAATATAAGGCAAACTGATTCCATTCACATAGGAAAAATGCACAAGAACATCTGTTCTTGAAGCTCTGCTCACATAAACTCTCCTTAGCGTTTGCTACTTCAAAGTAATACTTTTGTACATCAAACTACATAATACCTCATCAGAAAAGTGTCATTATTTGTGCATATCCTAAATCTATGTTTTCATCTTCTACTGTTCAGACAATAGCAGATTTATATATACAATGGCTTCTTTCATGTGCAGGGCTCCCAAAGGCTTTAGAAATTGTAGAAAGTGATAGTTCATAGAAAACACTGAAATGGAGCCAAACACCGAGATGAAGCTCTCTGCAGTGACATAGAGTACCTTCTAACAGTGCAACAGAAAACAATGTTATTTTGGCTGTTCTAGGACCAGAGATCATAGTTTTCAAGAGACGTTTTTGAAAATCTTACCTGCTTCCTCTTGTTTTGTGCGCAGCAAACGGGACCGATCAGTGCTACTCTGGTGATGACCCGTCCCGTGAAAGGGCCCCGTACTATTCAGTTGGACTTGGAAATGATCACTGTTAACACCGTCATCAACTTCAGAGGAAGTTCTGTCATCCGGCTGAGGATATACGTATCACAGTACTCGTTCTAAACCTTGAGTTTGTGCCCTTTAAACATTGAAACAGAAAGACCTAATTCCTCCTCTGCAGAACTCTGTCAGTACATATAGCAGCTCGAAACCAAGTCAGTATTACCACAGGCCCCGTGACCTAAGCCAATCTGAGGAGGGAGGCCTCTTCGTGCACAGTCTCTACCAGGATGCAGACATCCAAAGATGTATCGTCAGCAGATCCCATATGATTCTCTATGTGGTTATATATTTTAAGAACTCTTTTTTTTCCATTGTAAACATTTCTAGAGTATGAATCTATGTTTGAAAGACTGTGAACCTTTGTAGCTCCAAAGCTGCTTAGCAAAAAGCACCAAAGAAACTGAGGAAAAAGCTGGCTTTTGCAATCTTGCTTTTTTTTCATTTTAAAAGGAAAGCAGACAAACAAGCAGAAACCAAAACAGAAAGCCACCTCTTGAAACAAGGGATCTCAGAAGTGCTAACTTACATTCCCAAATATCTCTGGAATTATCAGTCAGGCACTTTGTCTCAATTCGCCCTGCATTTGTCTTAGTTTCATCTGTTTTTCTTTCATTTTATTTTATAGTTAAAATTCATTGTAAATTCATTCCAAAATACATGTTGTACTATGTAATCTTCTACTTTCTAACAAAGTGTCACATGTTTGGGTTCCTTACTGTATTAAATCTTTCTATATAATAGAGATCATAGAATCTATCACTGGATGGTATATTTTACAATGTTTAGGGTGTTATGCTTATTTACAGCCAGGCTCTTTGACAAAGGCCTCCACTGCCAGAATAATGTCCAGGGGCTTTAGAGCAGAAGAAAATCAGATCTTTATTTTTCCCTGTTTTTCCGACTGTAATAGTTGCAAACAGTTTGTGACGGTTTTAAGGTAGCAGTACTAACTCTGTAGTTATGGCTGCAACTAATCTCCTGTTAAAGACCATTCAGATCAGACCAGTCCATATTCCTTCAGGAAAAAAAAAATTTTTGCTCCATTTACATATAGTCTCTCTCATACATTCCTAACATTGGAGAAAAAACGCTGAAAAGGACTTGGAATAGTCATATAGTACATGCCTCTGCCACAAAGCAGAACCAGCTATGCCAGTACCCAGACCTCAAATGATGGAGATCCCAGAGTTTCCATAGGCAATGTCTTCTCAGGTATAACTGCTCTAACCAGTAGAAAGTTTTTCCTAAAGTTTAACCTGAATCCCCCCTGTTGTAATTTAAATCTGTTGCTTTTTAGCCTACTCCTAGTAGAAATAGAGAACAGTTTATTATATTCCCCTTTGCAACAGTCTTTAACGTGTCTGAAGACTGTTGTCATGTCTCCTCTCAGACTGTTCCTCTCTAGTCTAAACAAACCCAGTTCTTTTGGTCTTTCCTAATACATCACATTTTCTGGACCTTTAATCTTTTTCATTTTTTTTTTTTTCGCTCTCATCTGGATTCTATCCAGTTGGTTCACATCTTTCTTGAAGCACAGTGCCCAAAACTGGGAAAAGTGTTCCAGCTGAGGCCTCACAGTGCTAAGCTAAATATATATATATTTAGGAGTTTGAAAAAAATACATACCTCCAAACTACACAATTATTTGTATATTCCTCACCTTGTTGAAGGCATTGGCAGTTTGGTCTTTGATTTTAGTAGGGTCAGCATTTCATATACCTTGCTTTTAAATGGCCCTGATGCTGGCTCTTTTGCTATTCCTTCCCACTTTTTTCCTTATTGGCTTGTTTGCTCTACACCAGGGCTAGGACTAGAAAGATTCACCTTTGCTGGCCTTTTTGGAGACTGGTAGAACTTAACGTTGCATGGGAAAGGGAATTTATAAAGATTATAATGCAAAGAGGCTGGAAAGGAGTAGAAGCATTATGTGAGGTCTTCGTTAAAGTGGGAGTTTTAAATTGAAGATTACAGATGCAAAATATTCTCACAAAACAGACTGCATGACATGATCAGAAAATTGACTTTCTTGTTTCTAATAAGCTTTGTGAGTTAGTCTGGAGTTGTTTTCTCCCAGCTTTAGTAGCAACACTGCTCTTTTTACTCGTGCTCAGCCTGAAGGAAGCCCTGATGCTTTGGCCCACAGCAGCAAAATACTCTCTACTGATTCAAGTGTGCTTTAGCAGTTTCATCTCTTAGTTGTTCACAGTTTTCTGCCTACTGCTGCAAAGCGCTGGGGTTCAGAGCTCTGAACACCGGCTGCCCTCTCCACAAACAGAAGGGCTTGCACCTGACTCCAGGCTTCAATGGGCCGAGCAGGGTGCATGAAGCCAAAGAGTTTTGCGAGTAGCTCACCTGGAGGGCATAAAGGTAGAGGAAATGTGCAGAAAAATATCAGAAGCAAGAACGTGTTTCGTGAGTGGATCATCACACACCACAGTCTTGGAGGAGAAAATGGAGATGACCAGAAAGGAGGAATGATTGTTAAAACAGTGGTGCCAAAACTGCTCATGGGTACCAAACGATGGCAGGGAGACAGGGGAAACAAGGAGGCTCTGGTGGAGCAGAAAGAAGACAAGGGGGAGGCAGAGTCTTACTTCAAAGGCATTAAACTCTTTAACAAGCTAAAAGTTTTCCCAGTGGTTAGAAGTCCTTCTTTCCTCCCTTTTGTGCCCCTCTGCTATCACTTCTTCATGCCCAGTTGAGGAGTCTGCTCACATCACCTCCTGGAGAGGAAGAGCACTGTCAGACATGAGACAGTTTCTCAGTTCTGGGCTGTTCTCCCATGGCCCCCACATACCAACCTGATTTAACCCTAATTTAGAAACATCAAAAAACAGAGGAATTCCATAGCAAAACACTTTGTTAAAAGAGTAAAGCTTGAATGCTTGGTTTTAGTATGATCCAGCAAATACTCATAAAACAATATTACACTTTCTGTATAAACATTCTGCACCTTTAAAAAAGTGAAAAGTCCGGAAACAAAGGAATTCAGCCACTTCCCAACCGCCATAACATCTTTCATCACTCACTATCACTCCAGTCAACTTTAACTTTGCCAAAATATATGCCAATCTCAAAATAATAAATTACCAGCAGTTTATAATATCTAAACTCTCCATTTCCTCTTCAGGGATTTGTTTCCAATAGAACATTGCAGGCTCATATATTACAGCAATTCTCACCAAATAAAAGAAAGGACTATGCATGTCAGGTCCTTACATGATAAAATTTGAAAATGCAAACTTGCAACTGCTGTATAGATTCATGTTCTCCTTTGAGGACAGCCCTCCCTAATAGCAGACAGATTTCCCGCTCCAAGCTGGTCAGAAAATGATTCCTTCTTCTAACCTATTATATATGGTTTTCTAACATGAGAAGTTTTACCATATAGACAATAATGTGGCCGAAACTAGATGAGGGCACTGACCTGGCTTCTCTCTGGCTCTGCTACAGGACTGCCCTGACATGTTCGTCGCTAAAGGCGACAGAGCAGTTTCTTGGCAGAGCTGCGGAGGGTCAGCTCTCCTCCTCCCCTGCCTGCCAGCTGTCATGTCTATTTAAATGAAGTTCCTCCAGAAAGAGATTGCCTCTCACTATGTGGTTGTACAGCACCTGTTGCCAGTGTGGTAATTAGAATAAATATAAATAAAGGCAGAAATTACAGTAATCTTTGATACAGGTCACAGTGATTGGGAAGGAGAATCTATTCCGATAAATGAGCCAAGCGATTCATGCTATTCAGGTTAGGGGGCAGAGGGAGAAGAATGGCAATAGATGAGTGATCCAGTACTGTAGAGTTGAGTGGATCCTGTCTTGGATTATTTGACTTTGAAATATTTTTAGGGAATCAACTTTTTTTTAATACAGATAATATAATGTTATTTTCCTGAGATTTTGCTGCATTCTGCAGAATCATTTTTCAACCTGTGCTTCTCTGACAGCAATAACTTTGTTGGAATAACTAAACTTCTCTGAGTGTCTGGTGACACCCCATCACCAAAAGTGTCATATCCAGTGCCCTTTGGTATTTAATGCAGAGCTGCAGAGCTGTTTCCTTTTCAAATAGGAAGCCTGTCCTTATAGTTATCTTTTCTTGGATCAATCTTTACAAAATTATTCTTCTACCCTTACATCCTCATCCCAGACTGCATCTGAGATTCACATCATAAACACAGTATTAGCATCAGCACAGCTTATTCATTTTTCTCTGACTAGAACAACCAGAGCAATAGAATCAATAAATTTTTTGGTTCTTCAAGTTCTCCAATCCATCATATTCACAAAACATGTTACTGAATCTTTTCTGTAGCAAGTAGTTGTATTAGAACCTAGTGAAAATTTAATAGCACAATGGTGCTGAAAAAGAAGTATGCCCTCATATTGTTTAATCCTGACAGGCACCACTGTATAAGGGCAAATAAATCTCCATCCTGGATGGACTAACCCTCAGCTGATGTTAGTTATCATGAGTCCACTGCTCTTTAATGGAAAGATAAAAAGCATATTGAGGATCTTCCTGATGTGTGTAAGGCACTGTACATGCAGTTGTACAGAAGGAGAATTTATAGGGGTTAAAACTAGTTGTGGTCATATTGCTCTGTGTTTGGAAGCTAAAGAGTTGTAAGGTGACATGGCATGAATAAATTGTGTTTCCTCATCTGACATAAGTGCATAAATGTAATTTAAATCCTTCACATTTTGCTGGTTTATATTTTTGAATGAATTTGGATTGGTTCAACACAAAAGCAGGTGCCATACAGTTTGTGAACTGCTTGAAGGTTGAGGCTGATGGTCATAACTGGACTTTTTAGGATGCTGTAGAAAGCCTGCCCAGAAAAGGGACCTATGCTGAGGGGTCAGTGTCATGGGGAATGCAATGGTCCAGAGATATTTGCGCTGGGACGTGTCTGATCCAGCAGCTGTCTCTTTCCTCACCTGCTTTCTGTGCAGGGTGCACCTGATATTTTAAGTGCACATGTCACAGGAAGAAGTCACACCTATTTTGGATTTCATTAGTTCAAACTTCTGCACATGTTTATGTAGATAATGAGATCCCTCATTCCTTTGGCCAAATTGACCCCCTGTGTAACTTAACTAATATCAGTGAGATCATGTGAGGGAGAGTTTGGGTAGCAGGCAGATAAGTGAATACTGATGCAGTAACATTGGTGAAAGAGCTGGGGAACCTAGCCGAGTGTCAAGGGGATCTTTAGAAAACACTTCATCTCACCTACCAAATATGCCCCATCCCCATCTTCCCCTCTTTCCCTAATGGTAGTATTAAATTATGTCCCTTGGAGGCTTCAATCTCTTTCAACTCCCTCCTACATCCCAGAAGTCACTCATTCTCCCTTTTGAGTTCGTCCTGGACAAATGATCTCATTAAGGTCATGCACAGCAAACACATGCTGACTGAGCTCTACTTCACTAGTGTCATGTAACATTTTTCACTCTGTTTTTCTGTGGATCAGTTGTAGGTTATGTGTCTTTTCTGGACCCTGACTGACCTCTGTTGCTTTTTCCCTAGCCAAGGCAGACCCTTAACCTCCCTGCAGGGCTCCTCTGCACCTACTGTTTGTACAGCAGGCTCTTCTTGTGTTTCCTTGGACAAGCGTGGGACAGCACGCTGCTGCCCCACCTGCTGCTTCTGCACCCCCCTCCCTCTGTAACCTAACAGCAAAGTGTGAGGTCTGAATCGCTGAATGGATCTCCCAGCCTGCCGGCAGAGCCTGATTTCATGAAGAGGATCCAAAAAACAAACAAACCACCCCCCAGTTTTGAAGGTAACAAATGCCATTTTAGGGTCTGATGAATCGCTTTTCTCCTGAAACTGTGTATATATCATGCTGGCTTGATAGTCTCCAGGTTTTTTAAGAAGCCTGATAAAGACATGCTTATGTGATACATCCTTAGACTCCTCACACTTTGGATGGGGTTTTTCCAGTGTGTAAACCCAGTAATTGGCCCAGTCAGACAGTGCAGTGTGATCACCTCTATGCTGAAGTCAGTGAGATTGCTAACCACTTTACATCAGGTCTGGATTAAACCCAGTTTCTTTTTTTTTTTTTTTCAGTCTTGAATCCCCACGTCAGTGATATAAATGTAAGCAGACGTATTATTTTTGCTGTAGAGTTGAAAGATTTTTTCTAGTAATAAACAGTAGCACAATTGCAGCATCTCTTTCTCTGTGGGAAATATCTTTGGGTACTTCAATACTTTCTGAGATGTCCTTTGGCACTTTAAAATTTTCTCAGATATTTCAGACTATCCATTGATGTGTTTCCATGAATTATTCCTTGCCCCTGTTTGTCAAAGGCCAACACAGGCACTTGACTTTACACATTTTAAAAAGCTCAGGCTACATCCAAACTTTTCCAGAGTCATGGCTCACACACTATTCATAGAAATTGTTCCTTGAGTTATCGTTATAATATATAAGGAATCATGTTGACTTCCTCAGGACTCCACAGCGTTCAAAGTAATGCACGTACATGTGTCTGGAGACCTCATCAGCAACTTTCTACAAATGTTCTGTATTCAATATGTGAAAGCATAGCTACAAAGGTTATTTTGACAAAAAGCCTCAAAACAGATGGTGGTATGTGTGTCCTGGCTGGTTATATGTAATGCAGACACAATTCAAATGTCCAACTCTAGAGTTCTCCAGTATTCATAGGAAATTGCTGTTTTTAAGAAACATTCCAGCCAATACACTCATTTTGTAGTGTGAAATGCAAACAAAGAGGCAGAACTCCTCCCAAGATTACACAGATTTGTTATTCAAATCAATATACCCCCAAAACTCTAACTCTAGTTCATCATTTCAAAATGTTCCTTTGGACTTTGACATCTGATGTCATTCAGGTAGAGAAGAGGGACAGAAAAACTGTCCACTTCCAAAATATTGGTAGCTGTTCTGCAGAAATCCCTGGGCTCCTACTGCTATCAGAAAGACCCATCAGCCCACGCCTGCACCCTTGCTTTTTAAGGAACTTCAGGGAGACAGGTCCTCAGCTGGAGGAGAGAGATCTTCATAGACTTCTTAATGATGCCAAATGGGGATTTTCCTCATGACATGTATAATATTCCTTGATGTGTTTATACGTATATGGAAAATTTTAAATGGCTGGGCCAAGCTGTTGCCTACCACATGCCTACTACCTGCAGCAAGCGCTAGCGTATCCCTCTGCCTTTCACCAGGGTTGGGCTCATCTAGAATTGTGCCCTCCAATTTGGTGTGCCTTACCACAGCGGGACAGCACTCAGGTCACAACAGGGAAAAGTCAGTCCCATAGATTAAAGGAGCGAATTATTGAGAGATAAAATCAAAGCTGAACCAGAACGTTAATAAAAGAGAGCTTGGTATTTAATTAATCTTCAATGCTTTTGTTATGATGTCATTGCTATTGCCAAAAATAATCAACTAGAAACACAAACTATTAAAAAGGAGATTATCTCCTTAGAAAGATAAATGCCCATGTAGTCTATAAATAGCTCTGGAATGAAGCCATCCCATGCAGACTCTGGAATGGGAAGATTAACTCCTTGCCATCCAGACATCCTTGTCTCCCACCAATAGGATTAAGCACAGTCGATCTGTACCTGAGTACAGATGAAATGGCTGGCTGACGGGTGGCCAAGGAACAGGCAGGCACAGCCAGAGGGAAGGACAAACGAAGACAGTATAAAACTACTAGGGAATGCTCTCAGTGTGCAGGATCTCTGAGACAAGCCTTCTGTCACTGTAGGATGCATTTTAGCTTTGCTTGGGCCTTGGAAAGACAGAAAAGTGTTAGCAGCTACTTTGGTTAAAAAAAATGGGACAGCATTTATGCATTTGAATTCAGCATCAGTTTCCCCAGAAAACTGTGCTTATCCTACTGCCATGGACAACCTGTCACCCAAGCAGATGTGTTAAATACTGGAAGGCCCTATGTTCAGTTTTATATAAGGTCTAGCACTTTCTCTAACCCCACCTTTTATCACCAGTTTCTCATGTAACCAGTCCAGATGTAGGGGCAAGGATTTGCTGCCTAGCTTGACAGATGCTCCACAGAATTCCTGCTTCTGTTTAAATAGTCATTTCCCTAATCCTTACTTGCAGGCTGTCTGGGCATGCTAAACATGACATATCTTGTCATCTTAGTTCTTATCAGAAGAGGGATACTGTAATTTAAAATGGATGTTTTCAATGTTCCTCATCCTGCCTCTTTAACCTACAACCGTTACTTTATTTATAGCAGAAAATAAGTTTTTAATTCTTGTGTCATTTTGTAATTGTGAACAATTTACATAGAATATGCCAGTAGGGATTATTGTAAAGCTTTTTAAAATAAAAAAATATATTGCCAACAAAAATTATAATTGAACTGTAGTCTGTTTTGACCATTGCCTGGTTTAGTAGTGATCATAGCATCACTGAAAGCATTCATGCCAAAATCATATAACCCCTTTGCAAAGCAAGTTTAATGACCATCAGCAGTATTGTTATATCTATTGGTCTTAAATGCTAGTAAATTATACAGTAGTGCAGTAAACTTCAAAGCAAAATTAAAATTAATTCTTAAGAGACTGGAAGATATTAGTTTTCTTTCATAGTTTTAATGTTCTTGTAAACTTGTCCATAGTCGGGGGGTGTATGCATGTGTTTTACCATCTTTTCCCACTGGGTTTGTTCATGACAAGGCTCAATTTCAGTCAGATTTTGTGCAAATTTACTCCATGTGTACAGGGAGCTTGATGTATCTGAGGCCCTTCTTTCCCCGCTGAGCTCCACTGAAGGCTGGAGCAGTTCACTGCTTCAGCCAGCAGGGACAGCTTCCTTCTAGGTCCCCAAGCACCAAGCATGCTTCACCCAATGCGTGTGGAGGATGAGCAAGGGAGTGCAGCAGCCTTGGAGGAGGTGCTGGAGATCAGGATCCCAGGAGACCTCTCCTCTTGCCTGACGTGATGCCAGACTGCCAGGTCCTCCATCCCCTTCCCAGGGCCCCGAGTCTCAGAGGCACAGCATGGACCTGCAAAGGTAGGGATTTGTGCAGTGAACGTGTGGCTATGGGCAGAATTTGGCTTAGCTTTGTAGAATAAGCTAGTCTTCATAACAAGTAGTGTTAATATGATCTAATTTAGACTGAACTGGTTACTCGATACATAAATCATTAACTAGGAGCTAGTTCTCACTCCCACCTGTAGGACATAGCTTGTGATTTTAGTACAAGAAAGGTTTTTCCACCCCCATGATACTCAATGACCTGTGCCTAATGGGGTTTTGGTGTTCGTGGGTCCGTTTTGCTTTTTGCAGGTGGAATGTTCTTACTTCAGCAAATTGCAAGGGCAGCTGAGTTTGGATCTGGTTTGCTTTGTGGGAAGTGAATGAACTTATGTCCCACTGTTGCTTTTTCTCATTCTCACCACCCAAAGAACTCCCTGCAGAGGTGTGGTAGGTAACGTGCCATTCACTGGCCTTGTTAAGATTTACAAGCCACTCAGAAAGTTGATAAAGATCTTTATAGCTGTTTTGAACTCAAATGAACTGCTGCTGCTCATTTACAGTATCACAAGGACACTTCAGTTCCCTGCACTGCACTGCAAACTCATTAATTCTGAATCACACGCTCAATAAAAATTACCTTGAAATGACACAGGCACACATGCAAGGCAAAAGAGAAGAGGCTGAGGGCAGGAACACTGAGCTGAAAAATTACAGGAGAAGCCAACAAGCCTCTAGAACTGCTCAAAGAAAATGTGAAAGTAAGTCTGTGATTCACGACCAAAAACTTCTAATTCTTCAATCCCCAGTGGTGTGCCTTAGTAGGAGTGACTTGACCAGTGATGCTGGGGAACYGGTAGGCCTTCACTGTGGTGGAAAATGGACATTTTAAGAAACAAAACTTACTTGTATTTAGCTGTTGGCATATAGTTCTAGTGGCCTAATTTGAGGTTTCCAGACTTGAGCCACTGCATTCTTCTTTCTCTAGCTGTTTACAATGGGCTTTTTGAGTTGCTCTACATACACTGTCGCGTTTGTCTTAGGTGGGTTTGCACATGGGACTGAATAGTGTCACTCCTTCCTCTTTTTTTTGCTCTTTTCATGATGCTAGAATAATCCATTCCTACACTGGGGATGTCCAAGGATGTCTCCATTCAGCAGAAGCTGATGCAAATGAGAGCTCTGTGAATAAGGCAATGGTATCTCCAGAGAAGACTTGCAAGTGCGAAGAGGAGAAGAAGGTTGTACTTGCTCTTCTGTCCCTGCTGTCGCAGCTGGTAAAGGACACCATGCTGCTGGACAGATGGGGCTTGGCTGAGCTGTAAAACTGATATCCTGCAGGGATTTAAACTTCTGCTGCACTTTCCTTAAGAGTGACCTATTAATCATATTTCCTTGAGCAGTCCTATGGGGAAACTGTGTTCTGTGTCCCAGAACTCCCGGCTCCTTCTCCCCTTTTGGTGGCACTGGTTGTTCCTCACCCCCATGGGCCTGCAGGTGCTGCTGAACGCTGTTAAACTGTCCTCCGTGTCAGCCTGCACAGAGCCACCAGTGATGGACAAAGCAAGTCCTATGCGGTCACCCCAGTGAGCCGGGTGGTGGCTCCCAGTCTCATACAGGTGCATATTTTCTCACACAGGTAACTGATTAGGAGGGCACATGTGAACTGCAGCTCACTCACACAGTCGCAAGGATTCATAGTCTGTACCACTCTTTGTAAGGACTGTCCCGAAGGAAAGCTGATATGCAAATGCAAAATGATGATCTTTACCAGCAATTTTGCATCTTCATTTTTCTCTTACTAGCCTGTGTTATTTCTCCTTTCCAGGCCTCTTGCACAGTTAAGTCAATGTACCGTTAAAGAATGATCAACAAGGCCCTCTAAAATCCAGTACTGATACACAGCTTCCATCTGCCTGCTAATGAAAAGCTTTGTCAGTTGTAGGGTCACCATATCAGTTTAACTGAGAGCACTTAGGGAGCAACCAGTGCATTGCCTGAGAAATGTTCTGTTCAGTTTACTAAGATCTTGAAGAACTAGTTCAATAAATCCCTGCTTGCTTGAATGAGTGCACCTTTCATCTCCCACCACATTTTTCATTATGTCACGTAGATACAAATGCACATGTTTTTAATGTGAAGTTAATCCCTGAGCTGCAGTGAAATGATTAACCCTTCGCCCTTGAATTCCTTGCTACCATATGATCTAGTTCTTATGGAGTTAAGAGTTAAAGCAGTAGTGATAGCTGAAAATACTTTAGGTGAGTGGATATTTGTTCACCATGGAAGGCCAGCCTTAATCATAAATGTAAATACTTTTTGGCTTGGGGAACACGGATAAATAACATGGCATAGCTACTGTGTCCTGAAAATAAATATTTGCATCTACAGTTATTATTGCTGACTCAGGATTCTTGAAAATAATTTGTCAAGACAATATGGTCAAGAATAAAGGTTCTAAAGTTTGCAGCTATTAAACTTTCTTTTAAAACACAGGTCTGCAACACCTGTGCTATGCAGCTCAGGTGTAAGATCAAGTTGTCCCAGGAAGGTAATCCATTCTGTTCACTGATGTGATCTCTGAAGAACTGCATGTTCTCATCTCACTGAACATTTATGTGTATAAGTGAACATGAGCTAAATATGCAGAATCCTGTGCTTCCAGACAAGATTGTATCCTTATCCCTGCTCTAAAATCTCTAGTGATATCAGCACTGATTTTGGCTACAGCATATTTACTTCTCAATGATTCTGAGCGCCCTGGGTGAGGAGCAGCCAATGCTGCAAAAGGGCCTGCAAACTGAAGACCAGGAGGGTGGGCAGCAGGTTGGCTTTGCCTTATTTCATATATCATTTATTGGCATGTTTTCCTGGGAACATCACTAAGCACCCTGCAGCTGGATTGAAGGCATTAACTGAGTGGAGTAGTAACCTCTATTTCTAATTGTGTTATTTCTTGCAGATACAACTTGATATTACAGAAGCATTATTTATTTCTCAAGTGCTTTTAAGTATCAAGCCAGATTGGCCTGTTTTTTATCTACTTGCCTTTCTCTGAGTGATGTGTCCAAGGCTCCAGCCAGAAGTTCAGTGTGTGCTTTCACTTTGAACTGAGTAATTTTAGATGAAAGAACAGCCCTCCAGTTTCTGTAGATGATCTGTTGCCAACCTATATAGATCTGCTCTTTCTGCCAGTTCTTTTTGGCTTCTTCATATCCATGAGACAGGCAGTCTGTAGGGTGTTGTGATTTGTGAGATGGCTTCTTGCCCACAGCTCCTTTAAGTGAGGTAAATGAAGTTTGATGCACTTGAAAATAGAGAAAAAGAAAAGTTTTACACCTGGCAAAAACAAATTATGTTCGCACTTCACAACATGTCCCTGCTTCTGGGCTCAGTGCCTTTCAGGAAGGACCTTTTGAGTATTGCCCTTGCTCTAGCATGCGAGTGACACCGGGCTGGCCCCTGTATCCTGGGGAGAGGAACATCTGCTCATCCTCAAGCAGGCCCATATCTTTTTCCAGGAGAGAGGGCAGCTCTGAGGCCCCAAGGAGACCGCCAGAGAGATGATGGTGTAAGAATATAGGGCAGGGCAGTGGCACCTGGCCCTGAGGTCCCAAAAAAGGGAGGAGGAGAAAGGGGCTGGCCAGACGTTTGAACATCTCCTGTTCCAAGGTCAGCTGCCTGCTTTGCTGTTTGCAGGGCCCCATGGAGACTGGGAGGACCCAGAGGACCGCATCTTGTCACCTTTTGCACATTGGAAGAGGCAGTTCTGGATAGTGTCAAGGACAAGGTGGCACCAGAACAGCATTCAGGGGAGATACCCTAAAGGCACCACAGGAGGTGGCACCAACCTGGCCTGGACTTAGGCAGGGAAAGCACCTCCTAGTGTGACTGGGCATCACATATAGCCCTGGCTCCTGTGGGGAGGATCCTCTGGGTTTGAGAAAAGGGCTGCTCCTGTGAGATTTTTGCTCTGGTCTAGGCAAAAGATAAGCGAGACAGAGCAACGAGAAGGCCGGGGAGCCTCACGTGCCTCCCACATGATGAGAGCCGGGGCAGCCTTGCTGACACCAAACTGCTACACTGCCCATCTGCGGGGGCTTAATGTGCACAGTGTCCTCCTGAGGGTGGCCACTCATTTCTGGAGCAGGATGGAGTAAACCAGTGCTTTGGAGCTGGTGCCAGCTCACCGTGCAAGGCCAGGAAGGTGTCCTTGCACACCTGGAGATGAGCACCCAGTGGATGGTGTGGATGCACAGGCGAAGGCCACTCAGTGAGGCAGGACCGGGCTCGCTGCTGGCAGCCTCTAGCTGGTCCCTCTCTCGTGGCTGTCACGGCAGGTGTCAGGACGGCAAGAGCCCATGAAGTGAGACCCGCCGGCTGGAGGCCTGCACAGGCATCACGCCCTGTGCTTTCCTTCCCTCAGGGACACCCTGTCCAGCCCCACGGGCACCACCCCCCCCCGCCTCCCCCCTTGCCCGGTCCCAGGCCCTCTCTGGCTTCCCCAGCTATCGGCACTCCCTGCCAATTTACTCCCACCTCACTTAAAAAAGCAGGGGTATAGCGAAAATACATACATGCACTTAATTTGGCTTTGGACCTCTGTTTCCAGCCTATTCCTAACTGCAGTGCTGAAACACAGATTTTTCACTTTTGTTTGGTCACAGCTATCATTCCTTGACATACTTTTGAATTCAAATGAATGAAAATAGTTCTGTGAGATCTATTATGTCTCTGGCTTGTAAAATACAATAATTTCTTACTAGGTTATACTAATATTTCGTAAGTCATTCTTCTTATTATTATTCAATAAAGCTCTGCACAAACAATCTATCCCACAGGAGGAATTTCTGCCAGATCCCAGATGTCAAACACATTTGCTTCAAATACAGGAGTTCATGACCTTTTATGTTTGTTAATGTGATGCCATGGAAATTATTTATCATAAATAAGTGTATGTCAGGATCAGGTGCTCCATGGGGCATTTACAGTGGTACAACAGCCTTTCCTGAAACAGGTCTTTCCTGTTTTTTTGTTTTTTGTTTTTTTTCCCCCTAACAATGAGGGGTTTGGAACGTTTCTAAACCCTGTTATTGAACAGAGTCCAGCTACTGCATTGAAAGGTAGACAGGAAGTCAAAGATATCTCAGATTTCAAGTCTTTCCTGAAGTCAGCTGCAGATAAGGTTCTTTCTTTCTCTTGTATCCTTTACCCTAAAAATGCATTTGCCAAAGTGCAGACTATGTATGGACCCAACCACATGCTACATGCATTGGTTTAAAGCACTGAATCAAACAGAAGACTATTGGAATTGCTTGGATTCAAATGACTAGTCTGATATGCCAGGGGATTTTTTGCATGTGACAAGCTCATTTTAAACCCAGGGAAGCACTGCCCACCCACAGTCTTGAGGGTGCAAGAGCTCTAGAAAATATCTGAAAGGGTCAATACATTGATAATGTTTCATTCTATTACCTTTTTTCAGCAGATGTGACAATGTTCTTACAAACCTGTGTGGGACCAGCGCTTAAATTAAAAGCAGCTGGTTCTTAATAAAGCCAGGCAAGAAGAGATAGGCTGTAATAGGAAAAACACTCTGAGGAGTCATCCTTGGCTCTGCCTCATCCTTTTAGCAACTGTACATTAAGGTTTATAATGTCTCCTGGGCTTACTGGATTCATCATCCCAGATTCCTAGACAGCAGCAATAGCAAGAAATGCCTTCTTTGAGCTTCTCCTGAGAAGAAAACTGCACCTTTTGTTCCTACATAAATATGCACCCACAATGACCCTGCCAGCTGTCGCTTCAGGCTGAGGTTGATAGCACACAAAAACTCCAACTTAGGCCCAGCACAGCAACCAGTTTGCCTCAAAGGTTAGCCACCAAGGAAGCTCCCCTTGCCCTGTGCTAGTTTTGGATGGCAGCCGTTTATGACGCTGAAGACTAGCTCAGAAGCAGTTGTTGCAGTCCTCAGATGACCCAGACAAATGTCTGTGGAGAGACAGGACCACAGTGCGCTGGTGAATGAAGGATGAGCCCACCTTCAATTTATTCTCAGAACATATTAGTGACTTGTTTGTGCACGAAAAGATCTGCCTTATAACTGCAAGACATAACAAGCCAGCAAAACACGTCTCAAATTCACAGTAAATCTAAATGAAATAAAGAGGGATGATCTAATTTGGACAACAAAGTATCTTCATTGAACTGTTACCCTAAGCATCCAAGCAACACTTTCAAAAGATGCCTGACGCTGTGCAATAAAGCTGTTCTTCTAAAGCACTGTGGGAGGAGGCAACTAGCTGCAGTCTCAGATGGGGGACAGAATTACAATGGGTTATGTCAGGAAAGCATGATGTTAAACATACATTTGAAAAAAAGAAAAACACAGAATAATAGTCACAGACTGAATTATAGCAGCTTTATATAATGGACCACACCCAGCATCTGTGGTAGAGGAGGGAAGGTGTCTGTTAAAATCAAAAGCTGTGTTGGGAATGGAAAAAGACAGTCTCCAGCTGACAGTAGGGCAGGGAGAATGAGGAATACAGTTTCATGTTTTTCCCAGCAAAACCTCAAGGGATAAAGATTATTGCTGTAATAACTTTCATGGCTGCAGAAGTTGTTTATAACAAAGGTGTATTAACCACTTATAGACTTTGGCTGAAAAGGACTCTAATATTTCGCTGAAATCTAATTTGCAGAACCCTCTTTCTTCTCTTTCAAAGCTTCTGTGTAACAAAACTTTACTTAGTGGCTACACACAGAGTTTGGCTGTGAAAAGTCCTCTATTGTGTGTTGGACTTGTCCTGATAACGTCCTACTTTTAGGTCCCGACAGCTGAGCTCATCACTTGGCTATTGCAGTATACACTATATTTTAAATCTGATCATAAGCACATCACTTTATGTTACTTTCTGAAACTAAAATATTTCAGACAAATCGGCATTAGAAACTGTCTAACTCTGAAGGACTCTAAGCAAGCTGGGGAAGCTATTTGCAGTGATCAGTTGCTTAGTTGCATTTCATCTTTTTCAAACTAGGTAAGAACTACACCTAAGCAAAAATGTTTTCAACAGATACACACTTTTTTGCTTGAAAGATTTCAGTGACTCTCTACAAACATGATTCGTCCTCTGAACAGCTGAATATTTAAAATTAAGGTTGACATGATCCAGTAAGTGAGCAGAACTGGTAGGATCAGGTTTCTGATGCAGAAGATTACTAGGGAGAATTCAGTCAGTTTCTGCAAAGTTGCAGCCTCCATGAGCATTTCTGGTTACAAACTTGTTTGCTGGCATATTTGCAGAAAGTGAAGAAAAAGAGTCATACATAGTCTATTTGAAAGCTTTCACAGACACAAAGAATTATTCAAAAACATTAGACACAAAGAATTAGTCAAGAACTTTTTTCAGTGTTTACATATGTAGTTATTATTGTTTCACATGTGGATGTTTCCTAAAAGTTTGAGGTCCACGGTGGATAATATGCTCTCCTGTTTGTAGCTACTTACTACAGTCTTCTCTTCTGGCTATTGTTTTTTCACCGTGAAGAATATTGTGAAGTTGTAATTCAATAGCATGAACAGTACCATCAGCAAGTGAAAGCGTGTTGTGCAGAGGTTCAAAACAGATGAGACAGCCCTCTCTGGGGAATATGAGAAGTGCAGTATAGCCCAGAGTCCAGACTAATAAATTCTCCTCCGTTGGCTCTGCGCAGGGCTGCTCAAATGTCCCAGCCCTGCATTTCTGGAACTGAGCGTGCAGTGGTTTGACACAGTCATCCCAAACCAGCCTCGTTTCATAGCTTGGTCTCAGCACCAGGGGTGCCCTGGGTGGAGGCAGCATGAGGAGGCAAGAGCAACTCCAGAGCACTGGGAACTATTAAGGATGAGCGGTTGCAATGATAGTCCTGGGCTGGGCATGGAGGAGAAAGGGGCCAAGAGCAGGTCTCAGTGAGGCAGGGAACATTACCAGGTTTCTCCAGGGAGGTTCAGTTACAGAAAGATTAGAAGACTAGTAGCAACTAGTGCAGAGCATGGGTCACGCCGTATACTGGCAGGAGGCAGGCAAGAACCATATTTGCAGCTGAATGAGAGCTCGAGGCAGCAGAGAACAGAGGTGAACTGGCTGCATTCCTGAGCTTCAGGCTAGATCTGTTTGGGACAAAAATCTTGTAAGGGAGGGAAGGTTTATCTCCTATCCCAGCTAAGAAATTGTAGCTCAGTAACATTCTCCACTGCCACGAAAATCAGGTCAGCCCCATCCCTTACCATGTGCAGCATGTCCAGTCTTCAAGCAGGTGAAAGCAGAATGGAAGGTGGGCTCTAACCATCAAAAAAAGTCAAGGGAATGAGAAAAGAGGCCCCTTAAATTACAGAGGATGGCCTTTCCCATACCTTGAGAAAGAAGGAAGACAATCTTGCAAACTGTTTTTCTCCTATTACTTCCTTGTCAGAAATATCATTTTTATGTCCCTTCCGTAATCAGGGATGTGACCTGCATGCCTGGAGGCTGGCTATTGCCACATCCTGACTCTAGCAGCTGCAGAGCTACTTAGGCAAAACTGGAAATCACTGAAGAGCTTGAAGAAGCCGGGTGCAGACCTATGCTCACGTAACCTGATAGCAACAAGTTGCATACAGGAACTGTATCAGTAGTTAAACCTGCTTTTATGAACAGTGAAAGTAAAGCTGCTCAATCACATAAAGACATGCCTTGAAATGTGTGCTTAATGTACACTTCAAAAGAGCTCAGATAATTTTGGAAGCATGCCAAATTACTTTTATTTCTTTAAAATAGTGACCGTATATAATCACACGAGCCCCATTAGTAGGAATCAGAACTACTCCACTACATGATATCCCAATATCGTGCTATTGGCTCTGAACTGTTAACACAGATTCTTTGCTAGTTCAAAAGTGAGTCTGTGCTTTTGGCAAAGGCTCTATGCGCACAGTGGCTCTGGAGCTTGAAGTAGCTGTGTTACAGTGCATGATGACAAGCATGAAATTCTTAGTTAGCATCAGGTCCATGGTGCTATTAAATCACAGAAAAGCTACGTTCTTGGTGGATGGGGAATCCCCAAAAGGCTGGAATTCAAGAGCAGTTAGGATGAGCCTGCAAAACTTCAGTCACTTATCTGAGTTTTTGAAGCTTTTAGAGTAAGTACAGAATTTCCTTGAGGAAACACTCACTTTTTCCCAGAAATGCAGCCCCACTTCCCGCTTACCTCCCCCCACCCAGGGTATTCAGCACTTCTGGTTCTGGTCCTTGTGAGACACGGCAGGAGGGGAAGCAGGAGAAGAGAAAGGGCCCAGATAAAACAGCCTGGAGCCTCCCAACCCCTGCACTTCCTGAAGGGAAATTTCTGAACCCGAATTTCCTGGGGAAATTTCTGAACCTGTTTGCTGTGCATGAGCTGCAACTTATCCTGCAGCCCATGCAGCCTGCAGCAGGGGCTTTTGCTCATGTGTCCATGCAAAGCCTAACTTAACAGGGCTCAGTCCTCCAGGTGGAAACGCTGCTTGCTGTGACACCATAAACATTAATAAATCACTTTTCTCCCTAAAACACAGGCCCGGTCTTGCTTCTGCCGAAGCGAGGAGCAGCACTGGCACCGGCTGCGGCGGGGCAGCGGCCCAGCGGAGCTGCGGGCAGCGCTCACGCGCGCGAACCTGCCCCCGCGGGCGGGTCGGAGCCGCCCGGGAAACTCCCCGCGGCCGCCCGGGACCGGCGAGAGGCGCCGCGGCAGCGCACCTGAGCGCCGCAGCTGCC
>NW_020450760.1:7713071-7884533 GCF_003343035.1 Apteryx rowi
CGCTGGGCCCCGCGGTGCCTGGTCGGTCCGGCCGCGGTGGGGCCGCCGCTGGGGCGGCGCAGCCGCGGGCCGGGGCGGCGGCCGGGCCCTGCTGCCGGAGAGGCGCTCGGCTGCGGGCGGCCGGCAGCCTCGGGCGCTGCGGCGTCTGCCTCGCTGTTGTCTGGTGGGACATTGACGTGTGCGCTGATATTTCTGCCCCTTGTAAATTGCTGTTTTCTCGCCACGTATATAAGGTTGCTGAGATGCAAAGGTGAATTAATGACCGTCTCTACAAACTCTGATGTGTTTCGCTTGATGCATGGTGATAGTCAGGAATATTCCTGTGTGACAGCGCGTGTTTAAAGTCAAAGTTCTGCAAGGATATGAGCATGCTGGTCTCCTATGTATGGTTGCAAGTAGGCTGGAACTTGACTGAGTAATTCAACTTGCAGAGCGTTAATTGTACAAGGCAGCATTACCGGGCAGTTGGTGTTGCAAGTGATGCTACACATCTGTAATACCTTGCCAGCTCACTACCGTATCGGTGAGGGTTTTGGAGTGGTCTTCCCCTCTCAGTGGCTGGGTTTTCATTTCTTTGTGGCTGCAGTAATGTTAATTTGACTGTGTGCTTCCAAGATTTGGCTTGGGACTGTATTTTTTATTGAATGGTAGACCTTGAGAAATGGAGACAGGTAGAAAAATAGTTACTATATTCAAGTATTACAAAATTGTACCGTCATATAAATTATGTCCAAGATTAAGTTGTATTTAAAATAGTCTCAAACTGGTATTGCTAAAAGAAAATGTTCTTATAAAATCAAAATATTCTGTGTAAATTAACATCTAGGCGTTATGATACCAGACAAGAAATAACACAAATAACCAAATTGCCATCTGAAGGAGCACTTCAGGTAGTTAGCGATATGGTTTAGCCAGAACTCAAACAGAAGTTGTGAATATGGTTAGCTAGAGTTTCCCTTCTTTACTAAGTGAAATTGGCATTGGAAAATACGTTATATTTACTGAAGTTATAATCTTCTGTATGCAAGAGCACTCTTAAAGTCAAAGTAGCAGTTGTGATTATAAGCAGTTTCAAACCATCCTCTTCTAAAGCCAGCCTGTACTTTTTTAATGTTTACCATACTCTTGGGTTTCTAGGTGATTCAGATCTTTCTAGTCAAATAACAGTCTAAAATAAAGATCAGCTTAAATTAAACTGGTCTTGTAACTTCCCTTCAATGTGGAAACATGCCCCATGTTTAATGTGATGCATTTCACTAGTTAGGAATGAAAAGGTAAATACTATGGACATTCTTTTAATTTACACTTCCAGTCAGGGTGGTTGTAGTTGTGTACAGAGAGGACTAGACCTCAATGAAGTAGCCTGGGCTAGAACTGGGGCATCTAAATGGTCCTGTAGGCACTGACTCCTCGGAGCTAGAGCCTCGAAATTCCTGCTCTGTCTCTATTCTGTACAGTCTGTACAGTTTTTTTCCGGTAAAACCCTCAGAATGTGTAAAGATCTGCTGCTTGGTGTGCCTTAGTTCTGGCAATGCTGGTTAGTTGGGTGCCTGAGCTGTCCTGGGATCCACAACTGAGGTGTTCCTTGACATTTTGCCCTTGGAGAGCTCGGCTGTCTTCAGATTATACCTGCTTGATCAGGGCCCATTTAAAACACACGCAGGGGAATACATTGTCGTGTCTGGCTGTCTGTGTCCTTTTCCTTTCCGTCCTTTTCCTTTCCGTCCTTTTCCTTTCCGTCCTTTTCCTTTCCGTCCTTTTCCTTTCCTTTTCTTTCTCCCCCCCCCCCCCCGCCTTGCTTTTTATTCAACAGGCCATGTCTAGAACTGTCACCCAGATGCGAAGAGCCACGTTCTGAATGTGCATCTTTCGTTTCTCAAGAGAGTGCTGTAGCCGTAAACCTGCATGTTGTTCTGGGCTGGTGGTCTCTGACTCCTTACTTTTGAAACTGTTTCACTTTACTTTCAATACAGAAATACTCATTAGGTGAGCTGTGATCTTAACTCAGTGGTTAGGGCATGAATCCAGGAGTGGGAAAGCTTGAATTTTGGTCCCTTTTCCAGCTGTACATTAAATATTAAAACACATATTTGCAGAACACATGTGGTTGAACCATATTGAATTACAAGAAAAATATATTTATTATTAAAGTGTCACTTGATTCTTGCAAATACATATGAAAATCACACTTACTAAAAACTGCATGCAAAGGACATGTTGGATCTGTGAATGTCCCATCAGTTCCCCTGCCCCTATCTGCACTTAATTCAGGTGATGGATTGAGGTGATCCCCAGGTGATTAAATCCTTTTTCTTGCTATGCTGTGAAAAGAGTCTGAATGTCGGCAGTGTTGTTCGGCCGGTCACATGTGTGTAGGCTATTAATTTGTTATGGTGGAGGGAAAAGCTGAAATTCCAGTCTCCTCTTTGGTGTCCTCATCATTAGACTCAATCTCGCTTGTTTGTTCTGCCACTTGTGTTTTCTACTGGCTGATTTGCTTTCTGCTCAGCCTTTGTTGATCCTGAGATTGGATGTTTAAGACTCAGGTTTATGTTACTGTTAATCCGCGGTGGTTGTGGGTTGCCTCTGGAAAGGGCAGTCCTGCTCTGGCTCCCCGCGTGCCCTGACCGCACATTCCTGCCCCACCCTTGTGTAGCCAGCCACAGGGGGAGCTGGAAAAATACTTTTTTTTTCTTTTAACGTTTATTTTAGTGGTTTAGTTTTCCATCTAATCCATGAGCTGAGCCAGCTCCTCGTGCAGCTGCGTGATTGCTAGATCCAAGGTGAAGGGCTGCTGGCATGGAGAGCAGACCTGCCCCTTCTGGCAGCAGCCGCCCCTTTCAGTGGCCCACAGTGAAGCGTGGCCTGCGACCATCCGCTGCTCTTCCCGCGTGCGTGCGTGGAGCCAGCGTGCCTGAACTGGAAGGGCAAATTCCACTAGGAAGCCAGGTTTTGGCTCACTTAGGCCTACTAAGCCCTTCTGTGAATCTCGCCCACTTTGGTTTATACCGGAAGCACCTGGTGGAGTTTGTTTGTTCGTTTGATGAAAATGTTGTCATTTTCTTCATACTGTGATTTTTTGCAGGATGTGTAGCCAAACCTGTTGTTCCCCTCTTTGGTCTTTTATTTAATTTTTTAATAGAATTGCTCTGTTTACTCTAAATCTCCTGAGATACCTTAAATCTGGTAAATATTATCTCTCTAATCTAAGCAGGACAACACCCAAACTCTGTCAGCAACCAACTTAAGATATCTTCTTTTTAAAGTGAAAGGCAAAACTGATTTTGACTTTAGAAAGAACAGGCTGAATTTGGGTTAAGCTATATTGTCACACTGGTTAGTAATACTATTCAGTCTCCTCAGAAAAACTGATTATGCAGAGAAGAAATCCTATTGATTGCTTTCGGTGGCTGGAATGAATCTTCAGAGGAGCCTCATCTGGGAAGAGATGGAAATCCTGGGTTTGATTTGAACTCATCTGTGTTGTATCATATCTCTTAATCACATTAATACATCAAACTGTGCTGAATTAGTGAGGACACTTCTCTTAACCTTAGTATGAATGTTTATTTGCCTGTCATCACAGCTGAGGTTTACATTATTTCATTGCCAAAGAAGAAAAATTATGTCAGAAATCTGATGCTTATCTTTCCTGTAAATTGTACCCTGGGGACTTTGTTATGAAGTTTTGTTTTTCAGTGATCTAATAGCCACACTTACACTGGAGGAAACAGATAATTAGGCCCCACACTTAGGCCCTTGGTGTTTTAGGGTTTTTCTGGACACTGCAAAGAGCTTTGGGTCTGGCCCTAAGAGCAAGTCCTGGAGCGGCTGCTTTGGCAGTTAAAACCGCGCTGAAGTCCAAGAAAGCAATCCACAAAAACCATGCCCTAGTGACCTCAAAACCTATTAGACACTTAAATTAATTTAGCACCTACGTTTTGGAGTATGAACCCTGCATTTAGACTTGTGTAACGTACCCCATCCTGGGCAAGGGGGTTTGCCATCCTATAAAGATGAGGGTTAGTCAGAACTAGGTTTAAATGTGGTCGAGCTAGCAGTGCTTCTGTGGTTAGTGACGGACTGGCACACAAAGAAATTGTGCTTCCTATTTCTGAGAGATTCTTAAACTTAGAAAGGTCATAGTGTTTTGTATAGAGCTTCTAGGAGACAGCACCACATTCTCAGGAGTTTGAAGTCTGGTTTCATTTCACCCAAAACCTTTTTTCCTTATTTTTACCTTTGGAAAAATGTGATCGTCTGCCTCTTAGGTTGAGAACTCTTTTGCAATCTTCAGTTCAGGTTGTCTGTCTGCTCAGCAGTGATCAGAGTAAGTAATAAATCTTCCTTGACTAAACTTTGATCAAACCCAGAACATCTCCCTGAATCATCCTGGCTTTTGTTCAGTTCAGTGGTATGTTTACTTCAGATCTGCTTTCACCAATGTGTGAAATCATAGGTCAGAATCTCTTGTGCAGAGCGTTGTTTTAAACTCAACAGGATTTTAAAAAAAAAGCCTGTATATTCATGGTGTAGATGTTGTTCACTTCTTTCAGCAAATCTGTCTTGCGGGGGGGGGGGAGGAAAAAAGAAGGGAATGATGATTTCCTGCTGCCAGCTTCTCTCCACACCTCCGTCCTCTTAGAGCTGAGCAAAGCCCCGCTGCCTTGCCACATAGTTGTAGCAGCATTTGGCCAGTAGTAATTGGGGTGCCAAATTGGGACGGTTCTGATTTCGCCTGGGTTCCTCCACTGTCTACATAAAATTATTTTAAAATACCTCTTTTATGCACTGACTCTCTGGTTACCATTTACCTATGAACTTGGGCAGTTGCCAGCTACTCCAGCCTGCTCATGTCTCTGAAAAGCATGCTGGGATTGTTAAAGAGGTTGTGAGCCTCTAGTCTGGGTGGATTTAAAGCAAAAAAAAAAAAAATCCTCCTGGATTTTTATTCGAATGTGTGTTTAGGCAGCTTCCTGAGCTTAGTATGTGTGCCCTGTAGAGTCATACTCCCAATCTGTTTTGGATTTGAATTAATTAAGGTCTGTTCCCTTTTCCTATTCTTGAGCGATTCATTTAATCTGTTTTCATATATGAGATGTAGTGGAGTCACCTGTGTCCTTTCTTAATCTCATCCATACTTCTTTCATCCTTGATTTATACAATATATGTAATTCCTTCCTCCCCCCAAAATGTTGTAACTGATTGCAGAGTGAGAGAATGAGAAGCAGAACTGCTGAAAAGGAATCTTCTTCCTATGGAAACCCCATAGTTTAAAGGTTTGTTTATTTGTTTGTTTTTAATCCTGAATCAGGATCGTGAAATATAATTTTGCATATAATTATTGATTATAAAAAAAGTACTTTGCCTAAAACAAAACACTAGATTTGTGTACATGCATGTATATACAAAATTCTATTCCATCTTGATTTTTATAAGTCAACAGGGTTCTTTTAAGATAGTATTAATGTCGATGAAACAGTATTTTCTTATGCAGAGCTGTTTGGGTTTTCTTTTTGTCTGGGTTTTTTACAGTATACAGGAGGAGCTATTTTTCATTATCTGTCTGGATATTATATGTGTGTCCATGTGTTGTCTGTGTGGCTTTGTGGTCGCGACAGATGGCTGAGGAGTTCTGGATCCTGTTCAGTGCTCTGTTTCAGTGTTTCACTGAGCTGGTTTTGGAGGGCCGTCTTCTCAAAGCTAGACACTTTTAGCCATGTTAAGGAACCCAAGTGCACAGGCAGATGCTCTTGCCTAAAACCTTCTTGGCTGTCCAGTTGAAAAATGCATCCAGATGTCTCTAGTTCTTTTTGGTATCGGGGTATAGAGGGACAGTTCTATTTTTGTTGTCTCCTGGCATTACCACAAAAAGAGAAAAAATTTGGATTAAAAACCGACACAGTATATATAAAAATAAAGTTCTTAATAGTTCAGTTAGATTATAAAGTAACCATCAGTGATTGTCGTGATTTTTCCTAATCTGCTTAGAGCGAAGGACTTATCTTGTGTTGAATTCTTTCCATGTTCTCATCAATAGCCAAGCTCTTTTTACAGAGATTTCAGTCTCTAAGTTTTCTTTTCTGGTGTCCTGACTTCAACTCCTTTTTTGCTGTTTTCCATCCAAGTCCAAACAGTCCAACATAATGGATTGCAGTCCAACATAATGGATTTATTCATTTATATTTACTGCCCCAATACATACCACATTGTACATCCTTGTCCAAGTCAGTACATTTATCTACAGTTCACAGGAACAGTGATGTCAGTACAGTAATTGGATGAATTGGTTACTTGCCTAATGCAGCATTAGGAAGTAATACTATCTCTATCAACTATTACAGCCCAGAGCATAAGGGATTCAGTATATAAAAATTCCAAGTTTTAAGCTTTATCATGGGATAGATTTATAATGTTCTCTTCTTAATTCAAACATAAATCTTGCATGAGGAAAATTGGCTCAGATTTATGAAAATTGTGCTTTTGGCCCTCGTAAATGATATTATTAATCTTCTGCATACTAGGGCAGACTCGGATTAAGTCTGCATTTAAGGGATGCAGGTGCAAGACTGTAACGCTAAGTAAGAGTCAGGATGTCACTGGGGGCTGTGTCAGAAGAACGACTTCTGATCGTGTGCTCTTGCCAGAGCTTATTCCCCTTCTCCAAGGGGTGCCTGAAAAGCAGAGGCAGTTGTTCCTATAGCATAATAGCTCAAACACACACCTGTTCTGCTTTATTTTTCTTCAGGGAAGTAGGCAATAGCAATTAGTGCTGCTTCGTGACTTACTCTCAGTTTGGTGGTCTGTTCCTGGACTGTGTACGCAGATGCGCTGAAGGGTTTTTGGCCTCCTCCAATTTGGAGCCCTGGGAAGAAGCAGCTGCTGAGCTGAAGGAGACCGTGGCTAGGTTGCACAAGTGCCTTTCCTGTAGGGTTCAGTTCAAGACCTGTGTGAAGGGAGACGTGTATTAGCTCATCTTCTTTAGGGTAGAGAAGGTGGAGGAAGAAGGGAGAGGTGCGATGGGACAGGGCATAGTCTTTCCCCGTCGCACATAGGAAGCTGTAGCTGTTCAGGCAGAGCTTCTGCAGTGGGTCACTTGCATCTAAACCTTCTATGCACAAGAATGTGCAAATTGGCTCATGGGATCGTAGTAAACTTCTGTTATGACAATAGCTCAGCTAAGAACTGACTTTGAGCTGGTTTCTCTGCCTCAGGAGAAGCCTGCTAAAGGTGGAAAAAAACCCAAACGAGTAATATTTTTGTATCATAGTTGCATCCTGACCACTAGTGATAAAGTGCTGAGCACTCTTGCTGATTACAAATATTTTAAGCTTTATGTGCAACTGTTATCTCTAGGAGGCAAAACAGCAAATAGTGTCCTACCTGAATGCTACAGCAGTCTTCAGAGGGCCTGAGCAGGAGCTCTCTGTAGTTTCAGATCCTCCATCTCATCTCCACTTGCTTATAGGCCTGTTGGGAGTATAAAGACGGCAGTGGACCAGAAACAGAGTTTGGGATCTCAATACAGCGCTGTGGGAATGAGAGCAATCTTGCTCTTGTGAGCTTTAATTAAATATATTCCAATCTTATTCTGTGTAATGGTTGATCCTGAGGTGCATAGTGCAATTGTAGTATCAGCTTGAAAAAGAGCTATCAGAGAAGTGGGCTGATGTTTTGAGAACTATAATACAGATCTGAATCTATCTGTTGAACTGGAAATAGGGCTAAGATATTAACAGTGAAGATGATTACTTATTAGAATATTGTATGAAATAGTTGTGGTAGGTTCACTACTTCTCTGGTTTTTATATAAAAATTGAGTGTCTTCCTGCTTAAGCTGCTATGTTGTAATGCCAGGGTAGCTGGATGAAATGTTAGTAATTTAGGAGGTCAGAACAGGGGAACATAATTGTCCTCCTGGTCTTGAAAAGTAAGCTTCTATTTTAGAAAAGTGTAACTAAATAAGAGGAATTTGCAGGAAAGGACCATGCTAGCTCTGCCCCATGGTCTGTTTAATTCTCTGTCCTGTTTCTGAGAACAGCTAGAGGAAAGCGTAAAGCTTCCCCCTGCCCATGGGCTGTTAAGTCATAATTTGCCAAAGTGGGAAGGTTTTTCCTGTGCCAAAACAGTTAGTGGTTTGCTTGCATCATGGAGCGTGACACTTTTCCTAGCAACTTTTAACCATCTATTTCTGTTACCAGATTTAATTGTATAACTATTTACAACAAGCTGCTAGGCTCTTTGCCCCAGGAAGGCTGTGCCACAGTCCTTCGTAGAATCCGTGTCATCTAAATTAGCTTACTGATGCACAGTCTTTTTCTGTTTTAAATGTGTAATTACAATTTTTGTTCTGCATTTATTTGCTGCATTATGAGAGTTTTCCATCTCTTTATGACGTTTCTGCTGAACTGTCTGTAAGATGTGTCTCACGTGAAAGTCTTTCTGCACGCGTCTTTCAAAGCCTCTCTGTCCCGTGCGGATGTTACAAATCAGTTAGGCCTGCCTATAATGCCAAAACTCAGGACTTTTAAATTGCATACATTATGTCTTTGGCAAACATATGCCTGTGCACGGCACTGTGTGTGTGTGTGTGTGCATGTGCTGTCCTTGCTGATACAGTAGCAAAGTACCTGGAGGCAACTTTCTCAGAATCATTTAACCTATTTTAGTAGCGTTCACTGATTTCTGGATGCAGTAATCACAAGCTGTCCCTCCTCAAATGAAGAGCTCCTAGATGCTCTCCCCCAGAAACCAAACCGCTACACAGCTGCCTGTGCAAGCTTCCCCTTTTGCAGCATCTGTGTCACTGAAAGGAGCCCTCCAACCTGTGCTTTTGGAGACCTGTCGCGTTATTGCGGTGCTCTTTGAAAGACTTGCATGGTTGGAATTGAATGCATCTCCTGGGGCTGAACCTCCGAAAGGCAAAGAGGTAGTGGAAAAGTGCTGTTTGGCTGAGGCGTGAGCTGACAAGCCTGCGCTGGCCCTCTCCGCGGCGCAGATCCTTAGCTGCTGCAAATTGTCACAGCTCCACTGGGGCTAGTGGAGCTGTAGACACTTGCATCATGGAAGGGTCTGTCCCAAATGCTCCATAAGAACTGATCGTCCCTGTTTCAGGATATTTTCTTTTACACCTCTTGCTTAGTGAGTACTGGCTGCAACTAGAAACTTTGCTGTGGTGTTTCTGGAACACAGATCTGAGAAAGTGTTTTATATATTTATGGCTGGAAATAAATCTCCTAATGATTTTTGGTGGCTTTTTGAAACATCTGGCTTAGCCAGTTTTCCCAGTTTGAGATCAGATGCTTCACCTTTGTTTCTATTACGTAGTATTAAATGTGTTACTCGATCATCTCCTGTGGAACAGTGCTATGACTAAATGTGGTAAAATACATCAGCAGTCTACCAGTTTGTTGCGAAACGCATCCTTTCATCATAAGGCAGTAAAGACCTGACATTTCTATTGAGACTGTGCAGCTTTTAATATTTAGTATTACACTCATTCGTTTTCTGTCATGTTCTTTTTATTTAATGGGTTGTTGAAAATATTTGCTTTCTTCTCCAAACATCTCGGTCTTGTAATCATTCTGGAAGCATCTGGAACTAAAGTCTTTGATACTGTGTTTATCTGACTTTCACGCATTCAAAAAGTCTATCAGAGAAATCTGGAAATCGTTAAGATAATTATGTTCTCCATCTAAATACATTAAAATAGTAGTGAGACTAATTCCCTGGACTCTATGCGTGTTTGTGGTTGGTTTTTAAACTTTCTTCTTTGATGTTGTTTCCATGATGTTCTAATAACATTGGCTTTCCTTCTGCATTAGTGTCGAAGGACTATTGCTGAGTTACATTTGGTTATCTTATTGCGGGTTGATGTTGGGAAGAGGAAAGCAATGAAAAAGCTTGCTGAAATTGATGAAGAACACCAAGAAAGAGAGAGAATTTGAACGAGGGAGTGCTGAGATCTGGGCTCAGTGCCCTCTTCTGCTGCAGGTCTTCTGTGCAAGTGACTGGATTTCTCTGCCTCAGTCTTTTGTCTGAAAATTGGGAAGAATCCTCCGCTCAGGAGGAGGTTAACTCCGGTCCTTTTCCCAGTCTAGTATCTCCAAAATGGAGTATGTTTTTGATTGTGTGTGTGTGCATATTGCCTAACAAAAACTTAGCTCAAAACTTGGAGGTGGCATATAGGAGTCCTAACTCGTTAACATGGATGGCATTGCCAGGAGGTCAGTACCTCTTTGAAATTTGGTGGTGTACCTGAGAAATGTCCGTACCAGTTCAGATTTATTCAGTAAACTTATTCCCAGGCATGTAAGTGCGACTGTTTAACAACCGTTAAATGATATACTGAAGATTTTGGGGTAGCCAACGTGAGCCGAAGGTTCTGGCATATAGGCGAAGTTTCACCTTTGATAGAAGTGTCACCTTCTGTCAAGATCATGAAGTACTTGCTTAGTCTTCTATGAGACTTTTTTTTTATGCCCCCCCCACCCCATTAAAGGAATATACAACAGAGCTCACTAAATTTCTCTCTGCCCCACGCAGTAAAGACAAAACTTTTGCTTGCAATGAAAGTTGCACGGCTAACCACAGGTAACGTAGAAAATATCAGTATTATGAAAGAAATTAACTGGGTGCCAAGCCATCTAATTTACTGCCAGGATTGCTCTTCTGAAGTAAAGCCCAAATATGTATATCTATATAGCTTAATTAAGTAAACAACTTTAAAATATGACTTAAAGCATCCACATTGTGATTTCATGAAAAAAGCAGGGTGCTCTAAAAAGCATGAGGGAGGACTGCATTTCGGTGATCTGTCCCTCAGCAAATACTGTCATTTTTTCCTAATGTGTTTAGGAACAAAAGTGAAAATTTTGCCACTGGCTTTGACACCATTATGTTTTTAAGCACAAAACCAAGTGTAAACATCAATCTTGGAATTTTCTTTTCAGAAGTATCTTGTTTAAGTCCAAAGTGAACTGGAAACTCTAAAGTACTTTGCCATTTGCTACTGATATTGCCTTGCTACTGATATTACCAGGACTGTAAAACAGTAATATGTAGATAGCAATATCATAATGTACTCTTCAGTACAATCAGCAGTGATGAATTGCTTTTATATTTGCCTGCAAGTAGAAAGAAATGTGTGGATGCTTCCACATCGTTAAATGAAAACAGAAGCTAATGGTCAAAGAATATCACAGGATACTTGGTCTTACTGTAAAAAAAAAAAAAAAAGTTTGGTTTTTTTTATTACAGAAGTATAAAAGATGTAGAATTCCATTCTTACTGCTAAATCCTCAATATCAGTGTGTAGCCCGTCTTTCAAAGCAAGGCACTCAACCCAGTGACAGAAAGGCAACGGCTTGTGACAGATGATTTGCATTTGTTTACTCACTCACATGAACGATTCCAGCTAAACAATTCCAGGGAAAGAAGTTATTTCCATGAACTGAATTTTCTCTGATGCAGAAAAACTGTGCTTTTTTTTCCCCATTTATGTAACTAGAAAATTGGGCCATCACTCAAGTTTCTGTTTCTTCACCACCAGTAGTGAATAAATTCAACCTTGACATTTTGAGATAAAAGAGTGTTTTGCCTGAGCAAACTGCCACTGAGGCTTAGCTATCGTTGTTGCAAAGCTTAGAGCAGATGAAACAGCTGTTACAGCCCAGTTTAAATATGATGAACAAGAGTAAAGCATATTAACTCCAGCTGTGTACTGATAACAGCTGGGAAGGAAAATCACTGCATGGGAGCCTTAAAGTAAACTTTGAATTCTAGCGTGGTTCACCAAGGTGAGTGTCCTGGAGGGAGGAGCAGTGCTGAAAGCTTGATTCATAGAGGATTCGTGGAAAATCCCATGAGAAGCTCTTGTGCATCTCTTTGTGCTTCTGTAAAGATATAGTGGGTTCTGTTGGTGGCGGTGGTATCACCTCTGTAGTTTTTCAGTACAAATCTTGTATCAGACTTAAGTTCATATGGCAATTTTGAGAACAGGGACAGTAGTGTGAGTAGAGTAATGGTGTCCCTTTTTAAGTAGGATTTTGAGCACCTGTTCTGCCTGGTTATAGACTACACTGTAATCTCTTGAATAGCATTCTGCTCTTGCAGAATAACATGTACCAGTGTTCAGGCTACTTATGAATTTTTTTATGTTCAGGTCACTGCATTTTGTTCATTTTGGTCTACTGAGCACAAAGAGCAGTATAAAATCAGAGGAAGTGATTAATGTCACTTAGTAGTAAAAATAGCAAAAGTTCTTCAGAGAAAATTGCATTAAACGAAAAAATTCCTTGAGTCCTTGTTGCAGTAGGATAATGGTTCACTTTAGCTGTTTGATAGGTTTAGGACTAATGGGAATATATTTTAAGAATTTCCTTCTAATTGGTACTCTACGGTAGCTTGTAATTAAGAATAATTCTGGAACAGTTATGTAGTTGTAGTAATAGATCTTCATTATATATCACACTTGCATTTTAAAGTTGATAAGGTAATTCAAAGCCTTCTAAATGAAGCCCTGTGCTCTCAATGACCTTGCAAAACCCATAACTTAAAATATAAATAGCAATGCTGAGCCACTGTAGAGTGCGAAAGAGGGAGTCAGGGAATATATGCTGTGCTGGGCCATTACTTGTAAAGTGCCACATCTATTGATACCTTTCTTTCAGATGCACCCTCCCCGTGGAAGTAAGTAATGTTAACAACAGAAAGTTTTCGAAGTTAGGTGAAGCTTTCATAGCTTAACGTCGCCACTTGGCACCCATCAAATTTTTGATTTTGCAGTGTAATGAAAGACAAGTTTTTGGTTGATGCTTTGGCAATTAATGTTATAACAACATTCGTGTGGTTCCCTAGCTGTCCCTGAACACACATACAAACAAAACGCCTGCCCCACCACAGTGCAGATGCGAATAGCTTCTATGCTGGAGCACGAGAACTTTCGGCAGTTTCCTGTGATTGAGATAATTGAGCAAACGTCTGTTTTTGTGTAACTGTCATCTTCTCCGTGTGTTATCCCCGTTTCTCCCACTTGTTGTCTCTCCCATCCCTTCAGCTTATTTTCATGTTCTGTTTGGTGTCTTCTTGTGACCTCTGTGGAGTTGGAGTCATATCTTAGGTATGTTCTGTAAAGAACCTTGTGTACTTTAGGTACATGTAAAAGGACTAGACTTAGCTGAAATGTTGGACAGGAGGCAACACAGCTGTGTGTGTCCCTCTGAAAAGAGAACATAAGCATATGAATAGAGACATTTAAATCAGGCCAGTTAGTATTTTCATAAAGTCCTTTTAATGTTAACCAGCTGTTACAGACTTGTTCTCATTCTTTAAGAGATTGCTTGCCTCTTATTTTGCTGGAAGTCGGTGCTCTCTCTTTCTAGATGCGTAGTAGACAATTATGTAATAAAACGGGTCCTCAATTTCATGTGTATACAATTACAAGAGAGCAGTAGTTCCTCAAAGAAGGCGATGTTGGCCTTGTTCATAAAGAGTGTTTTCACATGTAAAATACAGAGTATATTGAGTAAAACATGTAAAGGCATATGTATGTGAAAACATTACATGAATAAAAGAGAATAGGAAAAACATGAGCAAGGGAAATGGAATAAAAAACACATCTTGCAAATGACTTGACAAGACCACATCAAAACAAATCTAATGCTGAGTAAACTCCAAAGCCCAGTGGCACATACAAATATGAGGTGAGTTTCAGTGTTCTTGAAAGGATCTGTTTGAGTGGATCACTGAAAGTATTGGGATGCTGTATGTTATAAAAGCACAGGAAAGGAGAAAACCATTTTATATAAAAATAATTTATCTCGGTAAGAGAAATCTGATGGGTCTGATCCTTCTATGGCTGAAGTGAACGGTAACTCTCTCAGTGACCCAGAGACCGAGTCCAACAAGCAGCTGCAGAATTAAATAACTAATAATTTTGCATTTTAATTTCAGTTGCTTCCATCTTATGCAGTTTGTTTGGCTGTGATTTTCAGAGTTGATAGCGGCGCTGGATCTTTGATTGTGGTTTCTTCTGAAATGCAACACAGAAACAATGGCAAAAGAATATCTAAAGAACTGCTGTAAATGGTGCTTCTACGTGGAAAAAGAAAAAAATGATCGTGAGTTCCAACATAGTAATCACATTGACTAAGAGTTCTGCTATTCCAGCTTCATTAACAATGAGATTCCCATTAATAAAATTGCTATGTCACCCCTGATAAACTCACATTCTTTTACAACATCCAAAATTCTTTCTGTACCTCCACTTGGAGATTGAACACATGCTTGTTAGTGTTATGAATTGGAATTGGAACTGAAAAATAACACTTGTCTGAAGTCTGCTCCTTGCAGCCTGGAATGCTGTCCAAAAAAGCCAACTCTTTTACCCAAGGTCATATAAAGGTCCTGTATTTTTCAAATGCTCTAAAAGAGAACTCCCCCCCCCCGTGGATTTGCTGTCAGGATTTTCTTCTGGTATGTTAGTTGTTTGCACAACTGTTCTATGATACAAATGTACAGGGTACCTCTTGTAAAAAATGATTTAAGAGCAAGGTAACTATAAATACTAGCTTCTGCACCAAAGAGTTTGTATCAGTACAGGTGCCATGAGGATGAATATCTTTTCCAGGTGTTAGTCCTGACTGCTAGTAAAACTGAATACTAGCAGCAGTAAGTAATGTATCAAGCACAGATCCTATTAAACAATAGAGATCTGTTCATAGTATTGTTCAAAACTTAATGCACATGTGGACTCTGTTTTTCTTGCTCTTTATTTTTAGCAGTTTCCATGGTGCAGGAATCTGAAGTGGTAGCCACAAGCAGACCAGCTATTGTGGAGAAACCTCCAATGTCTTCTGTGTCAGTGAAGCGTCAAGTTGGCTGTTCAGAGGATTATCTGCTTTCTAAACTGCCTCAGGATGGTCAGGAGGTACCATTTGTGGTCCCTCCATTCAAACTAGCTTACGTACAGCCGAAGAACCTAGCTAGTGTCTCACATGCTGGGGGGATTCAAGGTGAGATATAAACAGTATTGCTGAAATGGTGTGCAGGTCTGTAGGGAAAATCTGACTAAAAATGCTGGTACTTCATTAGGCAGATTAACCAGTGTCGTTGTCTAATCAAAGCCTGAGTGAAGGCTTTATTTTCTTGGAAAAAAATCTTTTTTTGCCATTATAACACAATGATGTCTTCCCCTATTTTTTATGTTTACTGTATATACTACTCAGCTGCCAGAAGCCGGAGGAGATTTCTTTTTTTAGTCTGTCATAGGACTCAGAAATAGTTGTTTAGCTTCTGCTGTTCCTTGAAATATCAAAGTTGTCCAGTGTTCCTACTACAAACATATGTTTGTAGAACTTGCTAGAAGCCTGGCTTTGTGGCTTTACTCTCTGGACATCCAAAGAACTTTTGGGAAAGATACCATCCCACTGTGAATCTCTCTGATCTTGCATGAATAAAACTGGTAGCAAGGTTGCACACCACCACTTGTACTCAAAGTAATGGCACTCGAAGGAACCAAAAGTTCTACTAAAGAGAATTTGTTGGAGGCAAGGAAAGACCTAACACTTCCCCAGCATCCAGACCACTCAAGTAAAGAATGAGGGTGGTCTGGCTTTCATATTTAATGTACTGATACATTTTAACATACTAACACATCTTCCTTTTCCTATTTCCAGCCAATAGGTAGCATGTGCTAGTATTCAGAGGACATTTTTCTTTTTTTCTGCTATTTCCTGCTCTCCTTGTTATGCTTGAGGAGGCCAAGGGTCACAGATCTCACTGGAATAAGAGTGGCACATGATGCTATGGTACTTTGCTTCACAACAGCCTTGTGCTTCATACCACATCAGCTAGTCCCATGCACAGACTGCCCAAATGACACACATCCAGTTTAGGCAAAGTGGTATTTTAAAAAATAGAAGTCTGGCCCAGCAGCATGAGTTTTTCAGGGCCTAGATTATTGCTAGGCTCTTGGTCCTATCAGGAGATGCCTGGAGTTACCTAATGGAAAATTTAGGCCCAAGGTGTATGTGAACTGTTGCTTTCTCTGGAGTTGCTTGCCTCAAGGACATGATAAGCTGATAACATGTTTTTAGTCCCATGTGATTAGATCTCTTTTTTGAGGATGGAAACCTTAACAACTGAAGAAAGTCAGCTGCAGATTGCATAATAACTAATGCAGTGCTACCAAACCTTCTTGTGTGTGTGTGGTTTTACTCCCATCCTTCTTTTCCCCCCTGCCCCAGATCCCTGCTGTTGCTTCTTTTCTCCCCCTCCCCTCCTGTTACTGCAACTTCCTCCTTGCCCTCACCCACTCCAAGAGCCAAACAGGTCAGCCTGGCAGAGCTTGCTGGCATAGATGGGCCCTTTCTGTGCCCGGTCTCTTCGGCAGACTTTGTTTGTGATGCCCACCTCGTAAGTTGTGAACAGGCAGCTAGTAGTCGGAGGTAGGAAGTATGAGGCGGTCGTCGTCACTGAGCTCCTTCGGGTTCCCTGCTTCCCAGCAGACAGCCAGGAGCAGCGAGACTGATGTGTGGGGCTGTTCTCTGCCTCCCACCTAGCAGAGCCAGGCTGCTGTGCAGAGGATTGGTTGATACATACTTTTTTCAGTAACTAGTCAACGTAAGAGCAGTTGGAGGAGCTGTGGGAATCCAGGACATGTTCCTGGATAATCCCATTTCTCACTGAGCCTGGGTTCAGGCTCTGGTCTTGCTTCATCCTACCTCATCCTCAAGATACACAGATATAGATAACTCCATCAAGGACTCCAAGGCACCTGGGTTCTTCAGGAGGAAGGGCGAAGAAACATATGTGTAACTTTGAGATGGATGTTTTCTTTGTTCCTGCCATTCTGCATAATCTTATGACTTCTAAASCAGCGATTTTCTTCATTGGGAATCCTGCTTCATTATCATTTCTGGAGGATGTAGTGAACAGAGTGGCCCTTGTTAGGCTGTATAATGCTGGTAGGTCTTCTGGCCAGATGAACTGGCTCTTCATAATTGTCTCTCTTAAATGAACTTTTTCAGTGTTCCTCTTAAGTAAGCAGCTTTCATTTCTTTTTTTAAAAATATGTATTTATATTGGCAAGTGCAGCTTTTTAAGCCTCATTAAAGTTGTGTTTAAAATGCAAAGTTTACTTTTTAGGGAGATTTACTAAATACAGAAAAATGTGCTGTCATTCCTTCTTCACTGTACTGTGATATTTGCCAAAGCACTAGTGCATTCAAGAAACCCATTTAGATTATTTGCTGCTTAGACCATTGGTAAATATCTGTAGAAGTCAAAGTTCTACTCTTAGTTCCACTCCATTTTCTGTGGTGTCTGTCCATTTTCCTTTCTTGAAACAGGACATGCTCAGTTGTTA
The DNA here is from genome assembly GCF_003343035.1 of Apteryx rowi. Taxonomy (NCBI): domain Eukaryota; kingdom Metazoa; phylum Chordata; class Aves; order Apterygiformes; family Apterygidae; genus Apteryx; species Apteryx rowi. Next base: position 7,730,440 of record NW_020450760.1, read on the forward strand.
GCTCTTGGCATCCCTTCTGAAAGTAATTAAGTTCTGGCAGCCTTTCTCTTCAAGACTCACTGCAGTGTCTCACGTTCTCACAGAAGCAGCCTAGCAGGAAGAAGTGCACTTCTGGTCTGGAAGCAGCCTGTGGACTTCTCTGTCGTCTGTTGTGTAGCGGTCCTTTAAGACCTCGCTTCTAGCGTTCATCCTAATTTGAGTTCTGCTCTAGTGTATTATACTTGAATGCATACTTTATCATCTGTTATGTTACATCTCACTGTTTTAGGTATTCTTTTTTTACTTAATCTACTATCATCTGGAGGAAAGGATGTTATAATAATACAGTTTCCTTCTTACGGTGCAACACGCTTGCAGATCTGAAGGCATTTTATAATGGGCTAAAGAACTGTTTCACAAATAGCCTGAAGTCCAGGGAGGTGAAGTGACTCCAACCAGGAAGCGAATGTCAGACCTTGGAGTAGAGTCCGGGTCACCCCATCCCCAGTCTCGTCTCTACTTTTATACATGGCTTATTTTTGTTCCAGACAGACGAAATGAAGCACTACAGCAGTGTGCTTTACTGTTCTGCTGCTCACTCATATTTTGTCTGAAATCATTACAAATAAAGGAAAGAAAAGTAGGGCAGCTGTGCTGTAATGGACTGAATACACAGCTGGGATTCAAGCATTCTCAAGTCTGTCTAGTCGTGCCTCAGCCAACAATTCAAGTGATCTTGGACCAGTTATTTTACCACTGACAGGCTTCCTGTGGAAACTGGATGACAAGGGGGCTGTAGTCACGAGTTGCATTATCTTTCTGTGTAAGACTCTCCTGAAGTTTGGGGAGTCCATTAGCCAAGTGGGGATGCCCCAGTGGTATGTAGCCAAATGAAGTCAGAGGTTGTCTATACACATGGCCCTACCTCTCCAGTGAGTACCTATCTTGTTCGCTGTCTTTGGAGCCTTCTGTATTTTAACTGGTTGAGCATTTATTGTGGAACTCCAAGGGAGGGTGTGCATAGCTTTTTATGGACAATTTCATTCCAGTCTTTCCTAGCACACTGTTGAAATCTGACCTAACGTGTGTGTGTGTGTGTGTGTGTGTGTGTGTGTGTGTGTGTGTGTGTAGGGGTTTTGGAGAGGAGGGTTTGGGGATTGGGGGGGGGGGTTTCCTTTTCTTGAAGCAGATAATAATGGAATGCTTTGTTCTTTGCCCTAAAGGCACACTGCCTGTCTTATGAAGCCAGGCAGTATTTTTTTGTCTTGAACTCTTGTGCTTGATGTTTACTTGTGCTTCACAGAATCTGCCAGAGCTTCATTTGGTGACCGAAAAGCAGAACTTTGCAGCACGTACCAGTGGCCCCACTATGATGTGTACAACCCGTTCTTTTTGGAGCGCCATGTTTCGCCAGATCTCGTTAGGCGCTTCCAGGAAAAATCAGATAATAGGAAATTATATGGATCAGGTGAGAAGAACAGTACCCTTCCTTTCCTGTCTTCCTCCCTTTCCCAAGATTTATAGGTAAGAGAGAAAGGCCATTAGATTACGGAAGACATGTTTGATTACAACAGTTCTCAAACTGGTCTGTAGACTACAGACACTTTCTGATTTGTTGGGGTTGCTGAAATGATCTGTGGAGCTGGCTCCAGCTGTGCTGTTGCTTTCTGTCTTTTGGGGCTTAATGTTGCATCACAACAAGATGGACAAATGGGCAAAGCAAGGTAGTGCAGCTGCCTCCCATCACCAGAACAGGAATTTTCTCTGCAACCAGATGCCATCTGCTGTGCTGGAGATCGCAGCTATCAGTAGTAGGACTATTTGAGGGTGAATGAACAAGGAAGTGGGGCAGTATGTTCAATGGAGGAATGGCTGAGGAGCATATATACAGAGAGAACAACAAGCACCAAAAGCATTCAGGGACAGAACTTAAAAACAGGTGCAAAATGGGAAGTTGTGTTATATGGCAGCTTTTATATTGCTTTTGAAGGTGCAGAAGTGTCCCCACTTCTTACTGTATAAGTATGTATAAGAACAGGAGGGCTTTGGGACTGTAACAGCAAAAGTTTAGAAAGTGTTTGGCTGCCTAGGTAAAAATTTTGTTCTGTGCTTTTCATTGGTGTATATATATGAATGCTATTTAGAGTAAAGTAAATAAATAAGTGTTGCTTGCTGTAAGTGATTGCTAAGGCAAATACATTCAGAAACCTCATACGCTCAAAGAAATGCACATGCCTCTCTATTGGATCAAAAGCTGGCAACAGCACGCATTTTTAAAAGTGAGTTTTTTAGAAAGATACAACGTGCTTATTTCACATCTGGAAAAATGTCTCCATCAGTGTCCTGTTTTACAAATAATTCTGAATCGCTATAAGGATAAAATGAAAAGAAAAATATGTGAAGGTTGGGGTTTTTTTGTGTGTGTGAGGCTTTTTTTCTTTTTAACATGAACAAATTGCACACATAATATTATCAGCCTTTCACACATTAGATGCTTTCACTTGGCTTCACAGGTGCCTGTGGTGGGAGCCACGTGGGTTTTATAATATTGTCTAGAATATCTACCCTTCAGTTCATCTATTTCTACTTTTTTTTTTTTCCAAACTAAGTGAACACTTCAATAGTTTTGTCTCAGTAAGCTCAAATGCAAGAAGAGTTACTTAAATGTGTCTAGAGGACAGTTTTAGATTGAGTTACATGACTTCTTACAGAGTTTTTGACAGCTCAAAAACTCAATTCTCTTCATGTGTGTTTATAGACTATTTAAGCAAAACTCTAAGCCTGTTGCACTGCAGCAAGTACTATGCTACTGTTCGTGTATGTTGGCTTGGAACTACAGAGTAAGTTTAGTTGGAATGTATAGAGTGAACTCTTGGAATTTTCATGTGGAGTCCCTCCTCTCCATTAAAAAAAATAATAATAAATTTATTAATATTTTCCCAAAGTTCTGGTTATTTGGGGGTAACAAAATATGTTGATGGTTACCATTTATCTGCTTTTTTGGTTTTTTTTACAGACAAAATTCTCAATGTAAAACTGTCACTGTGTTTTCCATTAAAAATTTAAGTTTTTTGAAAAGGCACCATCTCTTCAGCCCCCCCAGCCCCATATTCTTTGTCTGAAAACTCCAACCTGCTTCACTAGAAACTTACAGTAGATCATACTGTCTCTAAAAATTTTCAGTGATTTACAACCTTTAGGTTTGAGTGGAGGAATAAACAACTGGATAACTATTTCACAATAATTTATGAAACTCATGAGTTTTGAATATGGAGTTAATTTCTGTAAGTATCTTCTGATTTTTATTAAATCAAGTAATGGGCTTTTCTTCCTACTTCCATTATATCAAACAAGATTTCTAGGTCTTTCATGGTATTGTAACACTATTTCTACACTAGACTCTAGGTGTACCTCAGTAATTCCTTCTGTGTCATGCCCAAGGAATAATTTGGACCTGCTTCCAGACATACAGGCCTTCATGTTTTTAGTTCCCTCTAACAGATTGTCCAGACCTTCTCCATCACTTTTGTTCTCTTTTTTCCCTTGGGAAAAGTAAGAATTAGTTTGTATTGTGATGTCTTACAAAAAGCGTAATCATTTACTTCCTTCAAAGGCAATAAAAGGGAAATACATTTGTGGTAGTGAGTGATGTGATGTTCTCCTGTTACGCTATGATCAATGAATTGTAATGGAAGTCTTTTGAAATGGGCAGAATACAGCAGTGTATCCAAAAATCAATGCATTTCATCAGATAGTCCTGTAAGTTAAACCATACTGCTTTGACCCATTTCAGTATGGGTCAATTTTGAAGTTGGGAGGCTTTAAAAACTTCTTGAACATTTGCGGAGTCAGCAAAGGTTCCTGAAACAGTGGCGTTAGTTCAGCTTTCATCTTCTGCTGTTGCGGTGTAATAAGCATAGGCCGAGTGCTTCAGCTCTGTATTGCTTCAAGGCCAAAAGAAAAGTGATGTGATCTGCTTAGCCACCTCCAACTGCTGAGGTAGCTACCTTGTCTGTAAAACAAAGAATTTGCTTTTGTGATATAACAAGCAGTTGCCTTCTTAGAGTTTAAAGCTTGCTGTTGTCCGAGATCTGGTATGGGTACACCGTGAATGTGTAGTCAGCAAAGCCAGGGAGAGGAGGCCAAGTTTAGTAGGCAGCATGTTTTTGCCACTGGAATCTTTACTATGGAAAAAAAATTAAAAAGGAGGCCAGGCTAAGCTGCAGTTCTGGCTTGATCTAAAGGCAAGACCAAAAAAAAGCATCTACTGGAAACACCATTCCTGTTGTGAGGAGGCAGAAGCACTTGAAGAAACTTAAGAGGCAGAAAGGAAAGATAGCAAATAAAAGGGAGGAAAAAACTACCTTCTGTTTACTGAGCAGGTGGTTCTGGACACCTTGCACTCTTCTGTAAATGAGTATATTCAAATTATATCTTAACATATGAGGAATAAGTGAATTGCAAGAGTTAAATTTTCAGGAATCCGAAGGTTTTGCATTTGCTTGTGCTTTTTTTGAGGTGGCTTGGATTTGCTGAGCATCCAGTGGCTTCTCATCTCTTTGTTCTGGATTAACCATTTAAAATCAGAAGTTATGGTTTTTTGCATATTCTTCCAGTTAGTTTTAAGTAAAATCAGTTATCTTTTTCTGACAGACCCCTTTTCAAATGAGAATGTTTTTCCTTTTATTTTCTTTCTTAAAAAAAAAAAAGCCCAAGCAAATGCCATATTCAGTAATTTTCTTTAACTGTGTTTTAAAGATGCAGATAGGAGGGGGGAGTTTGTTCTAAACTGTCTGCAAAATGGAAATCACGTTGAGTCCTTCCATTAGGCTCTTTGTTCTGCCTGTGCTACCAGTGTGACCTAGTAGGTTCAAACTATTTCAAAGACTGAATTGAACAAGTTGTTTTAATGGCTTGTTTTTTCCATTGTGTTACTTCAGGAGGGTGTTTTGGGGGTGGGAGACAGAGAAGGGTGGAGATGTCCTTCCTTAGATGTTACTTCAATTAGGTTTCAACTCTATCAGTAGTTCTATGTATATTTAAAAATGCTTCATTTTTTTTTTTCTTCTAGCAATGGCACTTTATTTGTACTGTTCCTTTTCTCTCTTTAGCTAGTGATTTAAGAACTAGCACTCTACCTGGATCACCTGATTTAAGTCATTCAATGTTTGATCTCAGAAGCCCACCTCACAGATTCATGAAGGTATGTTTTCCTTGTAATTTAGGTTATCCTGAAAACTCAGATTATTTGGTACATCTGTTTCTGTTACACTGTATTTTCAGAGTAAACAGTGAAGGGCATTGTACTGTGCACTGGAAGGAAAAAAGTTCAATGGAGGGAAAAGTTCAATGTCCTGATTGACTTCAGGAGGTTCTTTCTTGATGTCTCCCCTGCCCACAGCTGTTCTGGCCCTACACAGAAGTTGCGAAACCTGAGTATGCTGTAGGGCAGGACAGGACAAGTGACAGTGGTTCCCTATTTTCTGATTTCTCTGATTAGTTGAGAAGTGGAAGACACACTGGGTAGGAAGACACAAGTGATCCATTTTCCATTTATACAATAAACAGTGGAGTTCTTTCAAATAATCATCTTTTACATGAGATGAAGTTGCATATGCATCGGTAAGCAAAAAAATCTGTGCTGACCTTGTGTCCTGTATTTACTCTTTGCATCAGGGAACTAATTCCATGCTGCTCTGTGCAGGGATTACTAGGGAATGAAACAATAATTTGAAATTGCATGTTGCTTTGTTTTCATCATGTTTTGTCTGATGATAGAATCTCTGTGACTTTCTGCATCTACTACTCAGACTAAAGTTGTTTTTTTTTTCTTTCCTCCAGAGGTATGATTCACTCTCTAGTGTACCTAGCAGCACCTCTTCCAGGAAGGATTCACAAGGCAGTAACAGGAGTCTGGGTAAAGTTCTGTTGCTTACCTTGTAGTGAAATATTTCTCTTTGCACATGAAACTTGAAACATTAAACTGTCACTGCTGTTGACAACTTTTATGTAAAAGGATCTGATTAGCAAGTCATTTTGGAGATTACTTTGCAATTTGAAATGAAGTGTCTTAGATGTGCACTTTTCTGTTGTCAGGAGACCAACCAAATGGGGCTTTGAGAAGCACAAGTTCTAATGCTTTTGAAAAAATCAGTCATGGCTTTACTACCTCAGTGAATAAGAAATTACAGATTTTTTGCTAGGATGGAAGGGGGCCCCTTGGTCACAGCTCTAGTCCTTTTTCATATATCAGTATTTTCATATGGAAAGTGTCTGGAATCCAATACCCATATTACATTGATAATTATGCAAGAATATTGCATGCAAACCTAATATCCTTAGTTTTGAAAGAATGCTGAAGAAGTGGAGGTGATGCAAAATAAACTCTCAAAAATAATTCAGCTCTCCACAAAAGTGTCCCTAGTGAAAGTCAGAATTTCTTGCAGTCTACTCAGAAAGAAGACTGAGATGTGACCCAGTTTCAGTCATGGCAAAGAAACACTAGATTTTAAAAGTCTCTCTAACTTAGTAGAGAAAAGCATAATAGTGAAATGTTTATTAAACTGCAATTTGAAATCTGAGAAAGGTAAGTTTATAAACTGGCCTGCTTTTTAACAGTGGAAGTGTTTAAATCTAAGGAAGTGGTGGATTCTCAGTGAGTCTTGGATGTCTCAGGCACATGCTTTTTCTTTCTAAGAGTTGTTTGAGTACAACACAAGTTATTAACCTCAATAGAGGTGAGTGGGGTAGAGTTGAAGGCCTTCAGTTATATAGAAGGTCAGGCCACAGGACCTCATGGATATTTTGTCCTTAAAATCTATGTGTTAAGATATTTCAAACTTACTTTGAGAGAAGTTTTCAAAAATAGGCACATACTAATGACATCCCTTATTTGAATGAATTTTTAAGGTACTGCATTACTTCTAAAAAGACTAATTGGCTTCCCTCCACAGATACTATTACATTATCAGGTGATGAACGAGACTTTGGAAGACTGAATGTGAAGTTGTGTTATGTTCCTTCTGTAGAACAGATCTGGATCACAGTTTTACATGTAAGCAAATATAAATAACCTGATTATTGTTTCCTCAGATGGCTAATTTACTATACTTAGTGTTAAAGTAAGAGAGCCAGATTTAGTGAGAATTAAGAAATACTTTCAGGAAGAGAAGAAAATTACTTCTAGTATTAATATGAACACAGAGCAGTTGTTTTTCTTCTGTTGGATTAAGTTGTGATCTCTGTTCTGCCTCAATTAATAGTAACAAGGAGCATATAACTCTTCGTGTTACTCTACGTGAACTGTTCTGATTGTAGAGTGAGATACTGTTTGTCATGGATAAAGCTAAGTAGGTTGTAGGCTGGCCTGCTATGGAAATTTTGAGGCAGCAGAACTGACTTTAAATCTAACAGTTCTTTCAGGGCAGAACCACAACAGCATTTTGAAGATGCATAACTTCTTGTGACTTTTATGTTAGCTAATGTGATACTGTTACACTGGCTGTTTTATACACTTCCAGGAACTGTGAATAATTTTTAGGCAATGGAATTTTGAGTAGTCAGAAACCACATAACTGTATAAAGTGATAAATACTACCTAAGGGAATTCATGATTTATCTGCTGTCAAATTGCCACATAGTGAAATCATTAAAGTCTACTGAAAAACTTTTTTCTCTCTGCTGTGAAAATGAATTATTAAATGGTCTGCAGTGATGCAGACATTACAGTGGCCCTGATTTACATTAAATATTACAGGAATTATTCATAATTCTAGAACAGTTTAAAAGACCTTGTGTGCCTAAGCTGTCTGAAAGGCGGAGTCTTACGTTGTCTAAACTGATTCTGTTTTCAATGTTGCAGTGCAAAGACCTGAGCTGGCCTTCTAGTTGTGGGGAAAATCCTCATATCTACGTCAAGGGAATTCTCACACTGCCAAAGCCAGTGCAGTTCAAATCCTCTGCCAAGGAAGGGTGTAATGTAAGTAGAGGCAGGAAAAACAGCTTGAAATCTTTTCCTGCAAAAATGAATGTGAAATGTAAATAAATGTATATGAATTTTAAAAATGGACCAGAGGTTCACTCTTCTGTGCTGTGTTTGTTGTGATAACTACCTTGGTTCAGGTTACTATTTTAATAGGCTTTTAAGAAGTTGGGGGGAGAGGGAAATCTTGTTCCAGTTTCTCCTCCTATCTTCTTATATTGTTGCCCTCCTTATCTCCCCTTTTGTTGAAGTCTGTGGGATAGGTATGGGATACACTCATAGGGGACTGCCCCAAAAACTGCTAGTCTTGGCAACTGAATGATGGGGGATTGGAGGGACACTGCACATAGCTGTAGATGTGAATTCCCTTCGTTCTCACCCTGGAGAAGGTACATGATGTTCTGCTTCCAGCCTCTCACTAGGGCAGGAGGCAAAGAGAATTCATACTTCCTTTCTACAGAAAGTATTAAGGGTTGGTGGCATGGGGCAAGAGTACTGAGGGTGACAGGAAAAGAAAAGAGGTAAAGCAGCATAAACCTCCCATAATGTGAGTCAAAGGTGAAAGAATATAAAACAAGCAGGAGGGACTGGAGCAAAAGGCCACAGGAGAATCTCCTGTGACAATGTGTGTGTGCTGTCATAAAGCTCCAGAAAAGATGGCCTCAGCTCATTATGGCAGTAAAAAAGAATCCAGAGCCTCGCTTGTCCCTGCGAGGGTGTGCCGATGAGATGGGATGGCCACTCTGCCTGAACTGACTCACTGTAAAAGCACACCTTTCCCGGGCAATCTAAGATGGTCCCTAGGAGCAGTGGCTGTAAGACTGGGCAGCCTTTGTTTCTAGATTTTGGGCTCGATGGAACACTTTTACGATAGTGAGTGTCTTTTTGTTTCCAGGACATTGAATTCATGGAAACTTTTGTATTTGCCATTAAACTGCAAAGCCTGCAGGCTGTCAGACTGGTGTTTAAAATCCAGACACAGACTCCCAGAAAGAGAACGATTGGAGAGTGCTCCTTGGCACTGCGAGAGCTCAGCTCAGAGGAATCGAGTCATTGGCTGGATATAAGCCCTCCTTCCAAAGCACCGGTAAGTGTCAATACACGTATCACTGCAAAAGCATGTTATCCTATCACCTAGGAAGAGTTGACAGAAATGAAAGTAAAGTAATTCAGTGAGACTTCAGCAGACTTCAATGCTAACAACAAACAGGTTCTTTATGCTTTTTTGCGAGGGGCCTTTTGGCAGAAAAGTGCAGACTTTTGAACTCTGTACATAACTGTTATGGTCATAAACTGCAGCTGTTTGTGGGAAAAATGCTACAACTAGCTATTCCACAAAATGTCTCACAGTTTGAGGAAGGGCCATGCTGGGAAAACTTTCAGCAAAGGGCACTGGGTAAATACCTTTTCCTAACAAGCACGAGAAGATCCTTAGGGTTCACAGCAAGAGTGCAGAGGAAATAGAATCCGATTTCATTATGGAAGACAAATGCTAAGATTTTCAGTAACATTTTGAAACTTAAAGTGTGTGTGTATATAAATGTGTATATTTATAAATATTTATTTTTGAGTGTTCAGATTGCATGCTGTGAAGTAATAATTCAGACAGTTCATTTCCATTAGAGTAATAAAAAGCAGGTGGTTGTCAAGTGTCATTTTCACAGTGGGATTTGTCCTTTTCTCCCTTCCCCATCATAATATCTGACATTTTGTTTTTCTTTTACAGATTATGTCTAGACATATGCATTTCAACAAATTGAACTTGATTTAACTATTCAAAAGCAAATTTTTATTTAAGAATGTCTGCATTATATGAGTGACCATCTTGATTCCTAACATAAGTTACATGTGACATTTTTAGTTCTATCAAGAATAACATATGGTATTGCTTCTGTTGGTAAAGAAGCAATAACTTTCTAAAGATTAAGTGAAAAAGGAAGCCGCTTTAGAAGCTGCTTCATCCCAATGTAAATTCCTAAATCATCTCATTGTTTCTCTGTTTTGGCTCTCCTCACCATGATATCTGAGAGCCCTCCAGACACTGCTGGAATTCATCCTTGTGCTACCCCGTGAGATAGCAAAGAATTATCCCTATTTGCCAATAGAGAGCCAAAGCTCAGAGCTTTGTGAAATTCTGGGTTTTCAGATTTTCCAAGGTTACACAGAAACCTTGTGGCTGAGCTGCCAAGAGAATTTGGGGGCCTCGGACTGAGTGTGAATGGGAACCTGACTTCCTCTTTTTATCTGACCTATTGCTCTCTTAGTTGGTTCATTTTGCTTCACTGAAATGTGTTAAAACTTGAATGGAACCACGGCTAACAAACTCCTTTTAACCGGAGGCTGTCAGGAAAGCTGGGCCTCCACTGGCCTCCTCCTGCTGTTCTGCCAGTGTTCAGAGTTCATTTGCCTCCAAGAGGAGAGCAGTGAGTTCTCAAAGCGATTCACCATTATGTTTTTTACCACTAACAAAAATTCCAGGCTATAGTAATTTGTGCTGGGAGATAAACTCAAAAGATGTAATGGATCTGTGATCTGATATAGCTTTCCAAGACGCAGGATTATCATATTGCCAGGCACCAGCATGCATAGGTATGCCTTGCGGGAACGAGGCCTGTAAAAGGGTGTTGTGCAGGGCAGTGGAGTTGTCCAGATGTGTAATAGATCTGCATAAGATCTAGATGCAGTGTTGCCTTGCTGACTCTGGGCATCTGGACTCTTTGTGTGGTGGAGGGCATGCTGCACTGTGCCACGTGGGCTTCCCCGATCAGGTCGGGCCTAGTTAGGGCTCATTTTGTGGTGTAGATATGCCATGACAGCTCACCTGTCCCTGCTTTAATCCTCACTTTAACCTTCACTTTAATCCACAAACCACTATAACAAGAGCAAGTATTGTGTCTCTGTATCTGTGATGTAATAGCACCAGAAAAGAAACAGCCGTACAGAGACCTAAATCCTGAAGTTTTATTGAGGTGAGATTTGTCTTGAATAAAGGTCTGAGGTTTGCTGCTGGATCGTGTTTTCATGCAGTTTCATCTACTGATCAGAAAACAGAAAAGAAATATTGTAAGTGTCTACAGGAAAAGCCACTATCTTCTTCTAAAAGATCTTGAAAAAACATTTCAACAGCACTCTAAATACTTTCATCGTGAGAATTTACTGCAAGCACAGACTGGAGACCTCAGTACACTCATATATGGTGTATGTAAACCTGTGAAACACAAGTACTTCTACACAGAAAATTCCTCAGGATGCACTCACCCTAAACATTCATGATGTTAAGTGACAGGGCCTTCTACCTCACTAAAGCTGTACTTATTTCTCCATATTGCAAAATTCAAGTGGGGGAGGAGAACTCCAATGCCTTATGTGTCAGTAGAATACATCTGGTCTTTCACTTTAGTACCAAGGTTTAGTAGAGCTTCTGTATGTCTGTGTTACGCTGTATGGGTATTTGTCCATCATTTCTGGCTGTCCTGCAGCCCACAAGGGCCATACACATGCTGCACATAAGCAGGCAATCAATGGAGCGTGTGTACTGCAGCTATGGCAAGTGCAAGATGCATTTACTTACTGTACATCTGCAGGTTGTATATACAACACACACTTATATTTCTGTCCAGAAATCCCAGATAGAAATGTGGGAGCTCTACATATAACAGAATTCCTGTGTTTCCTGAGTTTATATGCAGCTTAATCCAGATGTTATGGCAACATTCTTCTGCTTCTAGGTGTGCCACGCAGAACTTCAAATAGGAACTTGTTTCCAAGCAATAAACAGGAGGATTCAGTTACAGATTCTTGAAGCTCAAAACCTTCCAATTTCATCTACACCACTGTCTTTAAGTAAGTTACATCAGCTATCTCATGCCTCCTGTCTAAAAAGCATTTGTAACAGGTAAAATGCTGCTTGAGTGGACTGGCAATTTATGACATTCCTTACAAACTTCAGACTAACATATTGTTCAGTAGATTTCCATTGCCAAGGTTTGTTTCCGCAGATGTTGTACTTGATTACATTTTGTTTGATTTGAGGCTATGTGTTTATGTATTTTGGAAGATTTTTTTATCCCAATATTAATTCTGATATGCAATAGCATTAACTTGCACTTGCTGTTTGGATACTGTGTTAATCAGTTCAATATTATTCGATATATTCTGTTTGTGTGACTAGTCAGGAAAGCTATTGTACAATTCTTTTGGCCAGACTTTTGGGAAACTGTTGCAACTTAAACTGTACATGTGGATCTTGTCAATTCCTCTTTGTGTGTGTTTGCAAGTAACCCTTTATATGTTACATCTTTTTCCTCTCCTCTTTTTTATTTTTGCTAGATTTCTTTGTGAAAGTTGGAATGTTTAGTACAGAAGGGCTGATTTATAAGAAGAAGACTCATCTTCTGAAGTCCACTAATGGCCAAGTGAAGTGGGGAGAAACAATGATTTTTCCAGTTAGCCAAGCTGAACAAGGAATCAGTTTTCACATCAAACTCTACAGCAGAAGCTCAGTGAGAAGAAAACACCTCCTTGGACAGGTTGGTTTTTTGCTTTGCCCAAACATTGATAACTAGCATGATATCCTTTACTTAAAATCCAGTTCCACAGGTCTGTTGGAATGTATTGAATGGTATGAGTTTTAAAATACTTTAAATTAGGTGGCATATAGCAAAGTAGTAAGTTGTGATAAACTCTTCTAGATGGAATAGTATTGGGCTCTTATATGTGCACTAAAGTCAGAGTGGGAATTGATATTTCATTGTCTCTTAAAAAGAAGTCTATAAACCATTTTTGTGTGAACTGTCATTATGTGAAAGATGACTTCCTATGGACAGATGCAGAATCTCTTCCTTGCCTCTAGGCTTTCTAAAGAAAACAAGTATAGCATTCACTGGAGCTTCACAACCCCTGATGCCCTCTACAGAAAGAGGGTGTGTTGGCTTATGATAATAGGACACCTACAAACAGGTGTGTGTAGAAGGAAATACCAGCAGCTACATTATCTGCCAACCTTTCTGGGTAAAACAATACTGAAAACAGCACATATTCTAAATACGTATGATCTAGTGCTAACATATGTGAACAAACACAAAATGATGTTTTAGTTGTGTTCTTTTTTCTCTTCTTTTTACAGCTGATGACTTCTATAGTATCTCTTTAAAAATATTTGTGTGCTCATACTTATTTAACTACTGTGAACTTGGTAGTCTAGCCTCCCTTGTCCTCTCTGTTTCCTTCCCCTGGTTGTTCCAATTTACCATCCTCCAATCCCTTCTTTCTCTCCTTTTCTTGATATAGGGGGCCATAACTGGTTTTAATGCTTAGCACTTTCCCTGACCCAGCTAGATTTATTACTACAATTTGAATACATTGGAGACCCAAATTATGATGTCCCTTATCAAGTGAAGGTCTGTGCTATCCTTAGGCACAGAAAATGGTGGCTTCCCATTCTGGTGGTGTATCTTACACTTAATGAACATGTGCAATTGTAGGAAATCCTGAGTGCTATAGAAACAATGTGCCAGCGAGGGCAACTGTTCTGTGAGCTTCCTCCATTTTATGGAGAGTGTCATGTCACACATGTTGGATTTTGCTGCGAATCCTGTTCGTGGAATTGGACTTAGAATAGGAAAAGAAAAAATATTTGTTCTTTCTGGTGTGTTACCTTGGGGCAAAAATAACTGGGTATGATTTTTGCAGTTACCTAGCAATACATGAAGTCATTTCAATCTGATAAGTTTCGTTTAATCATGGGTCTTATTTTTAGGGGGAGGAAATGGGCTACTTCTGCTTTTCTGAGGTTATTTGGAAAAGGTTGTTTCAGCTCAACAGGCAGACATTGCCACATAATGTATGAAGATATAAAACATGGCTCAGGGAAAAATGTACTTCAAGCAATTGGCTGGGTAGCTGGAAAAAGATGAATATAGCTGGATCTATTAACTTTGTTCTTCAGAGAATGATGTTTAATTGGATGCTGTTCTAAACAGACAATACTTAAAGATTAGGCTGCTTTTATAGGCATGTCTTTAATCATGGGCAAGATGTATATTGAATCTCTGTGGATGAAACATCAGCTGTCTGTGGTACTCTGGAAGACATTATTCTCACTTCTTGAGGACTCATGCCTCAGCAGTGTAGGCTAAATGTACTTCATGGTGAAAGTTTCTGAGAAGTATTAAAAGGATTCATTCTTGGAAGAGTGCAGAAGATAAAGCCCTGTAAATAATGATACCTACTTACATAAGCAGAATTCTTTTGGCAATGAACCTGGTGACACTGTTCAGGGAGAAACTTCCTACTTGTACCTCATTTCCTTGTTTAATATCCACTGTCCATTAACTGAATACTGTGAACAAACAGACTCCTATTGCGTGACTATGCATGGTATGGGCATGTTCATAACTTCTGTGGAATGCAGGTTTGGCCCTGTCTGTTGAAGTGTGCAGTTTTTAAATGCTCGTGAAAATGATGGGCAGCTAACTCCGTTTGCCAGATGGCTTGCAGCCAACTGCAGTTTGAATGCACAGTCTGTAGAGCCATCCCTGGCCCTGATGAGCTCTTGACCTCAGCACATGTGGAATTTGAGTGTAGCAAGAGATGCTAGACTTTAACCATTTTAGTAAGTAGAGAAACATCAGTGTGTAGTGAGTTCACTAAGCTCCTGTTTACTCAGAGACAAAACTTAAATGCACAAACTCCTTTTGATCCCAGCTGAAACCCAAAATATGTTAGTCTTAACAGAACTATCTTTGTTGCTTGTATGCTTTGGTCTCAGGCTGCATGTTGTATCTCATTATACCCTTGCTTGATCTTTATTTGGAACTAACAAAGGCTCGGCCTCCGTGACCTCTGTATCAGGTAAAGTCCATTTCATTTCTGGTTTTGTTTCTTACTGCAGATCTGGCTAAGTTCTGATAGCAGTAACAGTGAAGCAGTGGAGCAGTGGAGAGATACTGTTACGAACCCTGAAAAAGTTGTTGTTAAATGGTACAGCGTTGGTCCATCATGAAGACTGGAGATGAAACTAAGGACTGATAAAAACTTTCTACAGAAATATTCTTACACTGTTTAAAATAGTACAAATAAAAAGAAAAGTTGTCTACACAAGTTCTTCAGAAGGCTTCCACTGTGTCAGCTCCGTGTTAACTGGGAAAACCCAAAATTTCACAAACAAAACTGCTGGTTAAATATTATTAAGAGGAAAGCTTGGGAACTAGGAAAAGTGCTCATCTGTTGTGGGTGAGGTTTGTTTGTTTGTTTTTAATCCACCTTGGAAAAATATATTTTTCCCCCCTTTCAGGCTCCATTAGAGCACTGAAATAAAATTTTGGAGAGAAGCAGCTTGAATCACCATCCTCTTCACTGGTCATTGACGTCATCCTCATCTGAAATCTTGTCCTTGACAGACTCCAAAGTTGGTGGGAATTGATCTGGTCAACAGCTCGATCCTAGGCACCTCTGAGCTTAGGGGTTTGCCTCTGTGTTGGCACCATTTGATCGGAGTAATGCGTGCTTCAGCAAGTGGGAAAACTTTGGCTGTGGCAGGAGGCATAAAGGGAACTATGCAATGGGTCAGTCCCCAAAGGCTTTTCTAATCTATAGTGCCTGACAAAAGGTGGTTCAATGCCCCGATGTGGCTTTTCCCCCATCCCTCTCACTATTCTAAACATAAAAGATACAAAGAGATAAAGATATAAAAGGTAAAGAGTTTTTGTGATTAATGTAATCTTTGCAAGTGGGGTCCTCTAGACTGGATATGTTTGGGTTTATGCTGGTTGGAATCAATGGAATAATGCAAAGACACAAGAGCTCTGCCTAGGATCAGCGCCAGTATTTTTAGATAAATTGCTTTCTTATATTTAATTCTTGTACGTAAACCACTTCTTATCTAATCAACAATGTTGTAGCTTTTACTTACATTGCTAAAAGCCAGACTAACCTGTACTAAGGAATAAGCAAATATTTACTGACATAAGTGCTTTTTGATATTAGTTAAAATGCAGCATGGTAAAGGACTCAGGCTTTGTTTAAAAGATGGGCTAATATTGCAGAAGTATTTGTTACGTGTATAGGATGTTGAAAAAATAATGTGTGGGAGTAGTTTTGCTAGTCGTTTCTAGCAAGCGGAAGTTACCATATATTTATTGCAAAAGATGTTTTATTTTTCCTGCATCACCTGTAGTAAGATCTAGTAGTTTTTTCTGTTAGTCCCTATATTTTCAGGGTTTTATCCGTAGTTATTTTTAAGGGGGAAAAATGCCATACATATAATACAAAATATATACATCTAAAAGCACAGGCCTCTATGCACTACTTTAACTACTGGCTTTTAAAAAAATAATTCCATTAAAACCATTGTTTACATATTTACTATTGGTTGTTTGAACTGTATACACTTGTATGTTTGTGTAGACCCTGAATAATTATACTTTTTATAACATGGAGCCAGTTCAAACATCTCACACAAGAACTAGAGTGGTGCTGCGAAATGCTGCTGCTTCAAGGCAAAGGAGCAGTGAAAATATTGAAACAGGAAAGCGTGTGCTTTTTAAGCATGGAGCTCAAAGCTGCTTTGAGTTTTGACTGTTTTGATCAGCTGTTGATTAAAGTTTTTAAGACTTCAACTATCTAGATTTTTGGTTTTGAAATTTCTTTTTTTTGCCCCTTTCTTAAAATACTAATTTTCCCAGTCCCCTACATACTCTGCTTCTTAACACGTTTTTTAGAAATGAACTGAAACAGTTTTAGCATGGTTTTTAGAGAACAAAGATTGTTTCTTGCTCTTACTGATGCTCTTTGCAAAGTTCCTGGTAGGCCCAGCAGATCTTGACTTACGGTGTTGACTTCCAACCAGTTACGATGCTTGGGATGAGCCTGGCCTGTCGAGCAAAATGAGACTAGTAATTGGTCCAAACCAATCTTCTTGGAATATGTTTACTAGAAGATGTAGATCTTTTATTCATTCATTCTGGCTGGACTGCAGTAAACAGACATGCAAAATAACTGTGTCCTCATGCGAAATGCTATTTTACATGAGAGGGGAGGGAATATTCCAGCGTTTCGGAGACTGCAGTTACCACAAAAGTGGGTCTACGGAGATTGCCAGCTGAGTGGATACTGTGTAAAATGGACTTTGGCTGTTCTAGGACGCTGAGCCTTTTAAAGGCATAACTGGTAATGTCCCCTTTCCCCATGTTAATAGGAAAATATTTATTAGTATTAATCATAAGCCATATTTAATCTAGGTGTTTATAATACAAGTTATTAACAGAACATATCTTCATCTTTTTTAGTTGTGCATACCAATGTTTACCAGCATCTCAAACTGAAATCCAAGTCCTACCTTTTTCTCTGAGAAAATGCCTGCTAAGGAACTGTTTTTCATATAGTATTGTATATAGTGGTTTAATTGCTAAAACACTGAAAATATATATAAGGCTTTTCTGTTTGTAAGTGCACAGGCACTGGAGTACTCATGCAAGTGTCCCTGAAGAATGTACTCTGAGGCTCTGCTTCATGGTGTGTTCATTCCCTGCCCTTGGGGTTTCCTACCTTGCTGTGTGCATTCATGTAAAATTTTCATGAATTCTTAACAGCTGGGAAAGGGGAAATGTTTGCTATACTGTTCATCAGCAAGGAAGTTTCTCAACCAGTGTGAAATAGAGGTTCTTGCCTCTCTTTCTTCAGAAAAAAAGGTGGATGGATCTTCTCTTACCTCTCTAAAGATACTGCTCCAGCACTGCTGGAGAAGATTAGGAGAAAGTCAAAATACTTCCTTTCACATCTAAAAAAGCTGAGGCTAAAGAGATCATGAGACTTTTCTATAAAAGCAGTGCAGTTAAGTTGCTTGTTGCCCAGATTTGTATCCCAATATGTCTAGGGCACTGCAGACAATGTTCTTGATGAAACTGATTATATTTCAAGTTTGGGGAGAGCAAAAAGTCACTTTTATCTGTCCCAGCATGCAAAATTTGGCTCTGCTTGTTGATATTCTCAGCTGACTCAATGCACGCTCCGTTACTGAGCGCATGGCAGCTGAGCATTAGGGTCTGTGTGTACAGTCTAGCCTTGTCCTACCTGGAGGGCAGACGAAATGTGCTGTACCCAGCTGCAATAAGATGAGGAAAAGAAATTTCTGTTGACCTGTGTCAGGAGCCTTTTAACTGCTGTATCCTGCTTGTCTCCTATTTCCTGGGTCCCAGAATCCTGGGATGAAACTAAGAACTTTCTTCCTGCTCACTGCTGAGGAAAATCTAGGGATGAGGAGAGATCTGCCCAGCTCAAGAACCAAAAAGTGCCCTTCATCACATCAAGCATTTACCTTGCAGACAGATCAATGTTGTGCTCCAAACAACCCATCATCACCTGAAACTACAGTCCTGCCCTCCTAATGCCTGTTTTGGTGCTTCTGACACCTGCCAGGTAAAGAGGCTGTCCAGAGGATTGCCTACAATGTGTTGGAAAATGAAACTCTGTTATGGAGGCTGGGGCTGCCAGAAGGATACTCAGGTGAGGTTATCTTTATAAGAGGCATTAAGGATGATATATGGGAATGGAGAAGGGCTCTAAAGAAAAGCCTTGCTAGATAACCTTCTCCCATGTGTCACGTTTATGTTGAGAAGACCCTGAAGCAAATACACACTTACTGATTCTAGAACAGAACCAAGAAAGACTGAAGAAAAGGGGTCGTGTAGTACAATCAACCAGTTAGACAAACTTATTAGCTGCAACATAAAGCATTTTCCTCAATGATTCATCAAGTCTAGAGCTTATTGATATGTTTGTTATGTTAGACAACAGTTTTGAAAAAAAAACATGGAGCAGGGGGAGACATAGGTGTTCCTAGTGCCAGTCCCAGTGTATGACGGGCTTAAACAAGAGTGTTTCAGCAAGTGTTACTTCAATTTGAACGTCTTAAAAGGACAGCTAAAAATCACGTAAGATGTCTTGTCTTTCAAGTGCATAGTGTTTTGCTTTACTGCTTCTTGATTGCCTTGCTATGAATGTGAGACTCTAGCGCATCCAATTTCAGCTCCTGGCTTATTTGAGACCAAGGCTGTTTTCCAGAAAAGGAAAATGACACATCATTTAAAGATCAATCTGCGATATAAATCAGCAAGAAAGTTTGTGTACTTCAAGATGCATGGAAAAGAAGGAAAAAAAGTGTCTAAAAGCTTTCTTCTAATTGTGATAGTTGTACATTGTCCCTTTTAATGAATGTTTAGCCACTACCTTAATTATAAATGATATCCAAGTTTACTGTCATTGAACAAACTGTCATGAAAGCTGTTTTGTCAGTTTACTTAATTCATAGATGTAAACCACATGATTTATAGTCAGACTTGCTGTTGCTTATAGTTAGTGGCTCACTCAGCTTCTTAATTTCTAACAATTTTGATGAAAGCTGCAGAGGTTCAGAATCTGCACCAGTTTTATTTGAATTAGCTCAAAAATGGAGGTAGCTGAACTGGCACAAGAGTTATCATCTTATGTTAAATGCTATTCATATAGAGATCTTTGCCTTCTTAGTTAGAAACTGACTGTAGACTAAACCAGATTTTCAGACTACATGTACATAACTACACTGGTTAATTAAACAACTCTGTTCTAAGTTTATTTATTTATGACTAATAGCATTTTGTATGTAAAAGAGGCCAACAAAGTTACTGTCTGAGTCTTTACATCTCAATGTCATGGCCTTCCTTTTAAGGAAAAAAATGTAAGATTCTACCTCAAAAGATGAGTGGGTGGAACAGGCAGTTTGTAAACCACAATACAGTAAAACATCACTAGGAAAATAATTGTATTTGAGTATCCGATCTCTTATGATCACAACATAAATAGTGTTGTCCTGCTAAGCCCATTAGACATCACTGCTTCATTTTTTTGTTGGCAGGACATTTATATAAAACAAAAGGTAATTTGTAAGCATTCGACTAAGCACATATGCTGTACGACTTGAAAAACTGTCTGCCTGGTGGAGCTTGCTTTTTGCTTTTGAGTTATGAGTTGATTTTGCAGCCAAAGTGTAAGGTTGTCTAGAACCTGGGGCAGGGGTGTCCCACTTGTTACCTTTATCCTGCCAAAATACGTATGACATAGGGGGGAGGCTGCATAGTTGTGGAAAGCTTGGCATAAATCATGCTGGACATGATATACTGTCCTTGTTTTTCCAGCTTCTGCTGTAAAATTACATCACCATGTAAATACAGCCCTGTACATGATCTCATGCTTGGTGCATGGAAAAAGCCATCTCTAAAATCAGCACCATGTTCTGCAAACACTGTTCCAGCAGATTTACATTCTTTTCCCTCGCTTGCACTGAGGGATAGTCCATCTTCTCTCACAGTCTATGGCAAAGCTCCATTCAGCAGAAGCAACCAGTCTGCAAAGCTGTCTTAGTTATTTTGGCATTGTTATTGTACATCTCACAAAAGGAAGTTACACACAGCTTAATTTTTTTTATATATATTTTTAAAATACACAGCTGGAAATCCATCCTCAGTGATGTTTCTGTAGAAACTTAATTTCACAGAAAATGGATCTGCAGTGGCTTTGAAACAAATCCTACTTGCAATTTTTTCCATATTTCTAAAAGTGTGCAATTTTTTCCTTCCTTTTATTTGCCTGTAGACTGCTCTTCTCACTCCCTATGCATAAATAGGCCTTAAAATGTTGTCTGCTTATTGCAACTAGCTTTCTGCTTTCCCAGTAATGTTTCACTTCTTTATCTAGTATTGGGATCAGCATTATATATCCCCTATTGATGGAGTTTAAAGAACTAGCTAAAGGCAGAAGGCCTCTGGGCCTCAGATTATGTCTGATGCTCTGCATTTCTGAGCTACCTTCGCTTGCAACTTTGGTATGGTTCTTTTGGAGCTCCCTGAATTTGTGTTCTTTATCACCTCTGAGCAACAGTGGGATAAATCAGTTGTAACTTCTTTTGTGTATCTGGGAATCTTCACTTGCCTTGCTGCTCCTCCATATATTACCTTAGGAAATGATTTTGCAGGGGGAGAAGAGGAAGGAGCAAACTGTCTGTACCTTTGACCATAGAGGGACAGTATGGTTGCTTGACCTGCCATTATTTGTGGTTTTATACCAAGAAGACTAGAGGAGGTGTGGTGGAGAATCTGTACCTCCAGGTGGAGGGAGACTTGTATCTTCTATATATATGATCTGGGAAACACTTATTAGCCTGGGGACTGGAGTCCCATCCCAGATGTCCAAAGGGAGGTGTAGTTGTATTCTACTTCTTATCCTTATCTTCAGAAACTTTCTGTGAGGCAGCTAGATGTGGAAATATTCCATAGCAGCAATACTATGGCACTCAGATCTCTGTGAAGCAGAGCGATGTTTGACATACCTTAGGAGCCTTTGAAAAATAAGAGTTATAGGAATGTCCTTGTTAGTTTTAATTATAGCGAAGCTTTGTCACTTGTCACAGGAGAGGAGTGAACTCTCAGTCTGTGGTATGCAGCGAAAGAAGAAAATAACATGTTACACCCAAAACAGAGGGCTGGGTCTCTCCTGCATTAGTCAGCATTAGCCCTTCAAACAGAAAGGTGGAACCATGTGTGCCAGGTTGGCTTATCTGCCTCCTTTTCCTGCAGTAAAGACAGGTCAGGTGGAGGATTGTTAAGGGAAGGCACTGAAGGAGCAGAAGTAAAAGCAGCGCTTCATTTTTAAAAACAGTGTAATGTGCCTGTAACTATTGACACAGCTTTTGTTTGAAGTGATTTAACATAGATGATTACGCATTTAGGTGTTTGCTTAGGTACTCTAATACTTCCCTGGCATGAGACTGAATTCATCCTTTTTGTATTTAAATAATGCTTCATTTTGAGGTGTTCATTGACCTTCGAGCTCTAGACCTGATTATGCCCATTTTCCTATGGATTTGTGCCTCATGGTTGATGGACTTTTTGGTGCTTAAATAAGGACAGATCTGCTTGAACTTTTTTCCTGCACTTCAGGTAGTTACAGAGTGTCTCTTCCAGGTGGATTCTCTGGTCTCTAGTAAGAGGTGAGCTCACAACAGTTCTTCCTTCAGCTGGGAATCTATACAGACTGTCTCCTTTACTCCCCCCCCCCTTTTTTTTAAAAACCTGTGGAAACAATTATTTGTGTTATTTCTACCATCTGTCAAATTTGGCTGAAATTTAGGTAATGAGCTCAAAAATTATTGTGGGCCTGAGGGGTAGAGAGAAGGAGAGAGAAAGAAACCAAGAAAGCAAGCTGTGCTCCTTCAGGATCCTGGGGCTCAGATGTCTGTTCTGTCACAGGCCAGAGAAGCTTTTCAGATCATTCCTGATCACTAGATGTTTCTACTCCCAATTCCAGCAGTACTAGCTCTCAAAGCAGCTCAAGCAGTTTCTCTGAAGACAGATTTGTTAAAATGTGGATATTATAGTGCAGTGTGCTATGAAGCTGGCTGCTTACTGGGGTTTCGCAGTAATGCAGTTTTAAAGATCCCCTGGGCGAACAGTATTTTGATGTATCTTGAAATTACCAGTGATTAAAAGCAGAAGCAGAGATTTAGGTTAGGTTAGTATGAAGAAATGCTTTAAAAGTTTTATTTTTAGGTAGTAAAAAATGACTAGCAGCAGCTATCAGATCCCCTTTTGCTATCCAGCATGTACCTCAAGCTATGAACCATTAAACTTCACAGGCAATGACAATGCCTTTTTGAAACCGCTAGCCTTGCTAGATATAACTCAGTGCTGAGGTTGAAAAGCTCCATGTCGCACTGGCAGAGCATTGACTCCTACAGCTTTGGAGTGTGCTGGAACTGTAGCAGCAGGATCTGAACTTTTTAACCACTGTTTTCAGATCTGTGCACTATGACTTGTGCAGAACATCAATAAAGGGTTTAAGGCAGTCTGCCTTCTTTTTAGAGCATGTACCTTATAGGGAGTTGTGAGTTTGTGGATCCAGATTGACCACAAAGACATTCCCAAAGAGCTGGACGATTAGATGATGTGAGTTCACTATGAAACTTGAATTGCTTGAAAATCAAAAGGTTTAGAGTTCTTTTTTATAGCAGGACAGACAGGTCCTGGAATTCCAGATGGAAGTGTGAGTTTTGTGATCAATAGACTGGCTTTCAACACCAAGCTGCAATGCCTGTGTGGAAAGGAGAAGGTCAGCATCTCCCTGAAAGAAAAGTAGGGAAAGTGGGATAAATGTATAGGCAGTTACAAAATGCTGCAAAACTCAGGATAAATACACTTCTCTAATTTCATGGACAAGTAAGTAAAACTTTGATGATGTTAGGGCACTTAAAACAAGCTCTTATACTAAGGTGAAGTAGATCTGGGAATAAAAGAGGATCTCTGAGGCCCCAGTCCTTTGCTGCAACATGTTAGACTTTCCTGTCTATCTCTGCACTGGACATTTTGTAGACCAAATGCAAGCCCGCTGATTACCAGTCTCTAGTGTGGACAAATTGTAGCCTTCAATGTGGTGGATTCAAAGGTATGCAACGATGGGATTTCTGGTGTCAAGTCTGCATGAAATGCCAAAACTCATACAGGAGGAAATGTGACCTCAGTGTGGATTCAGTATTCTCTGTCTAGCAGCATTGCTCCTTGCCTAGCGAGTAATAAACCTACAACTACCCTTTCTGAAAAATATAGCAAGTGCTGATATTCAGGTACAGCTACATGGTATTTATGGCATCTACTCACTCTCAGACACTTTATTTCACCAGCACTTCATTCCCTTTCCCTGCCTGCACCTCTC
Source organism: Apteryx rowi (assembly GCF_003343035.1). NCBI lineage: Eukaryota > Metazoa > Chordata > Aves > Apterygiformes > Apterygidae > Apteryx > Apteryx rowi. The sequence goes on from NW_020450760.1 coordinate 7,754,138, forward strand.
TCTTAGTTGCCTAAGAGACAAGTGTAGTCAAACACATCCAGCTGTTTTACTTCCTTTAATCTGCCAATGGAAGATCATCAGAATGACAACATTCTCCTGCACTTTAGAAAATGTATGTCAAATATGTTTGCAAATGATCCCTCGTATGCACAGATCAAAGCACCAGGCTGGTCAACAAAAGCAGCAAGAGTATCATCCGTGCCAACTGCATCAATGCTGCAGCTGGAATTTTGGCAGAACAAGTCACAAATCCAATGTTTTGGCCCAGATCCTTAGCTGGTGCAGTGTAAACCGGACTGTAAATCGGTAGATCTGTGCCAGCTCCCTTTAGCTGGTAGTCTGAATGTGCAAGTTACAGAAACTACAGTCCCCACTATGAAGAAAGACATGCCTGTCGCTGTTCATCCCCTGCAAGGCTTCAGTAGGCTGCCTCAGGGTCTCAGAAGAGAGTGTCCAGGACTGGAAATACACCCCCAGCAGCTCCAGCAAAAGCTGGAAAGGAGAAATCTCACCTAAGACCTGGACTGATGCAGAGTTATTTGGCATGGCCTTTCGTACCTCTGGAGATCCATTTTCTTCATTTTGGTGCTTCCCAATTAAAATATGGCTTCATGATGAGCTAATAAACCTTATCCATTTGAGTCTGTCTTGCTGAACAGGATTTCTTGATGTGGCAGCAGAGAAAGAGGCAGAGGGAAAGAATATTTATTGTGGTCTTTGTTAACACTCCAGTAAGTTGCTTTAATATTTCTTTGAACTAGTTGCCCATGTCCTGCAGGTGGGAAGCTACTTCACCCTAATGGAAAAGGTTCAGATTATTAGACTCAAAAGAATCGGTTTTCTTCAGGTCTTTGACACTGACACCACTAAATCCATTTCTTCGCATGGTGAAATAGAGATATTTTTTTCTTACCGTACAGGTGAGACTTAAATCATTGTTTGTGAGTTGTGTGGACAAACACCATAGAGAGTATACCAGCAAGATGCATGAAATACTGTTTATATTTGATGTTTTAATACAGGGTCTAAAAAGTCTCCCCCAGGCTAAACTCTTAACTGCTTATATGTCCTCATTTGTATTACTAAATATGTCAAAGAGTTAAAACAGCAATGATATTTTATATGTTTGCTGCTTCTTCATTTAAGCTTCTGCATTTCTGACTTTGGGCAATACAAATAGATTGGTCATATTTACCTTGAATGAGACTGATTTCCCCCCCCCCTTCATGAAGTATATGTTCAGTAACTGTTTTACTGTAGAGAATGTTTAGTAAGAGTGTTCTAAAACCTGCATTTTGGGTTCATTTTAATATTGTACTGTCTGTTTAACTGCAGTATGCCGAATAAAACTTGATGTAGTTGTCAGAAGCAAAGCTGGCAAACTATTTACAAGAAGGGCAGGGCTTGAAGGCTACAGAACTGATTACAGAATTGTAATTCTAACAAGTCCAAATATAACCCTAGCTGATTATCCCTGAAAGTTTTAAGTGCTTGAGGTTGTCGAATGGTCTTTGCAAAACACTACAATGCTGTCAGTCCAAGGGTGCCTCCTTTGCTCAAAACTGTGCCATATCTGTTAAAAGAAACAAATGAAAAGACAAAAATGAAATAGGCCATAGAACCAGGATTACTCCTAGACTTTGGACCTTTTGGATCAGGATTGAGACAAAGCAGAGAAGCATCAAGTGGTGAATGGCTGCTGCCCACGCTGCATGAATTTTGTGCCAAATCAAAGTTTTTTATTTTCAAGGTCGGTTGGCAGGCACAGGACTTAAATCATAACATATAGTATCTACTATTAAGCTTGCAAATGTTCTGAGGAGCTGCTTTTGTGCAGCAGAGTGATTTCTAGTTTCTGTGATCCTCAGTGTTTTTAGAGGGGAGACAACAATGTAGATTTGTAAGTGCATTCTCTGATTAGCCCAGCAGCTTCCCTGGGATTTTAAGGGTTGTGAGGTGCCGGCCTTAAAGGTAGTGCAAGTACATAGCCAAGCGCAGCTATGCAGCAAATGTTATTTCCAAGGTTGGAATTTTGAAATTTTAAAACATTAAAAGATATTTCATTTACAAGAATCTGAAAGTACAGTGCAGTAATTTTAAAGCATCCCCAGGGAAGCAGAAGCCTGGAGATCCTGGAAGCCTTGGGATCGGGGTGCCGCAGCGTCCTGAGGGCACACCTGACAATGCAGTGCTTGAGGCTTTTACAACTTCGTAATGGAGATGTACAACCACTTAATGGAGACCAACTTAGACTGCAGTGAAACCACAGAAATACAAGCACTGCACTACAAGTAAAAGGGAAAATTACAAAATTCACATTTTTAGACAGAGAAGGTGAAGTATGTTACAATCTTTCAATTTGGAGGAGTTCATTAAGGGATCAGAAGAGATCAGATCATGACTGGAAAGTGAAACAAGAAACTGACACTACAAACACTGCAATTAATTCTTGATAAAAACTGTTAGACTTTGTGAAGCAGAAGCAGTCCTCCAGCTCACAGAGGCTCCTGCAGAATGGCCAAGGCTATGACATCATGGACATAACGGAGAATCCAAAATACAAAAAGAAAAGAAGGCTTGCAAAACCAATGAAGAAGCTGCAGAAAAACACAGTGGTTTCTCATGCTGCAGCAAACAGCCCAAGCCAATACTCAGCATTTTGAAAAAGATGCAAAAATTGCAACAGATTGTACAGCTGTACAAGTTTCCTAATGCCAGCACTGCGTGCACAGACAATGACAGCAGCATTGCTAGCATAAAGAAATTCTTTATGGGAAAAGGATTAGTGGGCCCTGTTGCGACAAATGAAGTACGTGGTCCTCATGAGAACACATTGGCTACTAACGGCTGGTAAACATGGACGTGAGTCACACAGTGAAAGCTGAAAAACTAATGGGACTGTGTTTATGTTGGAAACTGGCATCCGATTGTCTGGATGTCAGTTAGAGCCAGATGTGGCAGAGTGGAAAAACCCTGGTGTTCTGGAGTTCTGGGACCTGTCACTTCTTTGGCACCGTCTATGTGCCAAATACATAAATACACACATACTAGGAGATAACAGTCTGAACGGTAGCAACGTCGCAACAGGTGGCCCCACTGTCAGGTGAGCTTGTTGCCATGAGTGGAAATAAGCTAACCAAAAAGGTGATGTTTTCAAGTCCCACGTGGATGACAGCCCATTTTGCCCACAGAGTCAGAATTCCCACCATCTCCCTCGATGAAGTTGGCATCTTTCTCGTCAAGCTGGCCATCGTTCAGTTCCAGGCACGCAGTCCCCACAAGCCCTCACTGAGCACTTTCAGAAGAGGCTGTTTGGCTCTTCAGGGACAGATCTCTTTGACTGTAAACATAGAAAGAAGGGAACGTGAACTGTCAAGGGGGCATAACTCAGTATCGCATTTGTGACGCCAGGTATTGTGACACTACAGACGCTGTTAGTCATTATCAGACGGCGAGAAAGGAGTGTCTCGGTACCGCGCTCCCAGCCTCCAGGATATGACAAAATGGCACTGATTCTTTGTATTCCATTCGCTTTTGTATGCACAACCATGTCAGGGACAATTTTCCAGGGCGCTGAGGTAAATTACTTAATTGTTGTTTATCCAAGCTGATTTCAGGCCTCCCAAACCACATTTACTTTAAAAAGCATTGAAACATTTCCCAATGTCTGTAATAAATTAATCTGCTGTTGGAACTTACAGGAAGGCGGTACTAGAGGCAAACTAGAGAGCAGTTTCTGGAGGTTCATACTGAAAGCAGAAATGGGCATAGTGCACCCTTTCAGTGGGTGAAGCTGCTATCTTTTGCTTCAGAACAAAGAGATTTGAACAGACACTAGCAATATAGTACTTTCCAAAAAGGGAAACAGCATGCTGAGAAATGAGTTAGTTTTGTGCAGAAGACACAGAGGCATTTATTGCTCCACTTGGTGTTGGGGTGGCCTCAGTGGAAGGATGGTGTCTAACTCTAGATACCATGTTTCAAGAGAGATAGAGACAAAATAGAGAGAGTCTAGAGGAAACGATGAGGTTAAGAATGAGAAAAACTGACCTGTGAGGAGGCAGTAAAGGTACAAGAAACGTCGTTTAATCAGGAAAAGAGAAGGCGTGGAGACAAAATTTTAATGTTCTAATATAAAAGTTTGTTGAAAAAGAGGACAGAGAGTGATTATTCACTATGTCTAGTAGGAAAGAACTGCATAACCACCTGATCACAGTTTACAAGGAAGTTTTAACTAGTATCTGCCTCTATTTTTTTAAACTGCCTAGCAACGTTTAAAATTTCTATGAAATACTGAAGCAAAAGAAATGTGCTCAGATGTAACCTGTGTATCTTAGAAGTTCAATTATTGTTGAAGATGAGTGAAAACATGTTTTTATTTACTTATTTAGTTTGCTGGTATACAGAAATGTCTTTAAAGAAAGCTGTTCTTACCAGCAATCCAAAAACAGTGTATGAAAAGTTTTTAGTGAAATTAAGGTTATATTTTTTTTCTTTGGCTTTTAATCCTTTCATCAAAATTTGATGGTTCTCAAAATTAAAAATGATAAAAAGTTCATTTTGCAAAGGGAACATGAAGAACTCACCTCACTGATGAGGAGGAAATAACCTTATACAATTCACCCGTTGGGTAGACATGTACTTCTGATACAGTAATGATCCACTTGATAAATATCATGCTAGTATTACCAAAAAGTATAGATTTCAGCAATCACAGGAGCTCTATCCTGTGTTTAATCCATTAATGGTCTGTTCTACCCCACAGGCATTGCTTTGTGAAAGCTTTCTATTACATAAAGTATGAGCAAAAAGCTAAAACAAAGGTTCCCTGATTTCCGCAGTCGTAGGCCTCAGCACGCATTCCTCAGGCTCCTTTCACTTCAAGGGGTGTGTTGAGCATGCACAGGGTTCCCAGGCAGACCACTTGGCCAGAAACATGGTTTCACAAAATGAAAAGGTTTGAAAAGGTTTAGTAAGTGCTGTTTTGATCTCGTTTTGGAAGTTCCCTTGGTGATTTTCATGGACTGTACCCATCTTAATCAGCTTAGTTGAATGACAATTCCACAGGATAAGGAAGCCTGTAATAAAACCATGGTGTTACTCAACTGGGATGGAGTTTCTTCCAGTTCTCTCTCCTGCAAACAAGCACAACCATACTGAAATCAGTAAAAATGCTTTTAATTCCTTTTTTTCCTTTTAAGTCTCATTCCATGGTACTACCACTTTCTCTTTGATTTAGCAGCTTGAAGCTGGTATTTCTGTCTATGGGGACTGCAAGTACTTAGTCATGGTGAAGGGCTATGCTAATAATATAGAAAAAAACACTGGCAACAACAAAAGCTTTTCTGCACTCAGTTTAAAGCTGTATTTGCTTTAGCTTGGTGAGCTGGTGGTCACTTTGAACCTGGATATGTGTTAGCTTATTAAAATGTAAAAGGTAATCTTTTTTAAAAAAAAACACACACATTCTACATTAATGGGACACAAGCATGGTGTAAAGTTTAAGAAGGTGGTTTTTACTACATCTTTTCTAAAGTTACTGTAACAGGTAGCTGGAAACTCTAGGAGCACCACTGTGGACTGTAGACATGCATCTGTTTACACTTCAGTCCTAAACAAATCACATTTATAATGGATCTATTTCCGGATGAAAGTGATGAAGCATGTTCTGTTTCAAACCCATTCTGCACTAGCCTGTGTTCATTCATACTTGTCAGTCTGACACACAGGCACTTCTTCACTGATTCCCAAACAAGTTCAGGTACTACTGGAAGGACTGGGCCTAGCATGTCTTCTGTTGATTTTCTGATGATTGTATTTTATTACACTTAATTTACATGTATAACCCGTGTTTTTTTTTCTTTTACAGAGCTTCCTGTTGGCAGTGTAATATTGCGTGAATGGCATATAATCTTGACTTCTTTTGCAATATCGTGTGGTCCAATGCCAACTTTTTGTTTAAAAAGGGTGTGAAAGGATTTGGCCTATGAGAGAATGATGCTAAACATTAGCTGTGACGTCATTTGAGCACCTGACTCATGAATAACCCCGGATATTCTCACAGATGCAGAGCAGAATTGAAACTTAATTTAATATTGTCTGCCATAAAATCACATGTCCTTTCTGCCTTTAGTTACTAACTTAAGTTTTGTTCTTGTTCTATGAACAAAGAAAGAAAAGGAATTTTTAGCTGATACTGAGTACCTAATTACTGTAAACTGTACACTCTGGACAAAAGCCAACAACTGTGATAATCATATTTTGCTTTAGTAAACCTCTAATTCATTTCATAAACTGTTTAACATGACTATCTTAATCTCCCATCTCCGGTTGTTGTGCAGTGTTGCTAGGTTCTGTTAAACACTCAGGATTCATCTCTACTCAGCTGATTTTGTGTTTTCCTCTGAGTATAAAAAGCTTTAAAACTATATAGATTGTGTTACAACAATGAACAAATCATAACAAAATTAAGAGTGCAGATGTTTTGCAGATGATAATGAGTATGTAGCAGATTTTGCCCAAAAGTTTATTCTCCAATTTCCCCAACCTTCTGCCTTGGAATGAGTGTTTATTTAAATAAAAAAGTCAATAGCCATGAGTGCTTCAACGTTTTAGCATGTGAAGCGCTGCATGAAAAATGGGACAGAATTAAAAGTGACTTAGTTGTGTACTTACTGTCAAGTTCTCTCAGGAGCTGTCTTCTTGTGGAATACACAAAATAAGATGTAATTATTTGGCTCCACTGCTAATTTTTTGTAAAAGCCTTAGGTCTTCAGGTAAGGTCTCAATGTGAAAAGCTCTGCATTTTCCAACCAGACATTATCACACAGATTTGCTGTAAGTGTTTCTTTCTGTACAGCTGATGGGGAGAAAGAGAATTGCATCCGACAGTGCAATTTTTTCCAGTTGCTTTTAAAATAAGACACCTCATATATGACACTCATTCATAACAAACTGAATTAAAGACAGAACTAATGGAACTGAAAATATACTATGGGGAGTGGGGTAGAAAATTCTAATTACATCTTGTCATATTCAGTCACTGGAGACAGGGCTGGGGAGCTCAATAGTCAAAAGGCACACCAAAACTGTTGTTCATAACTGAAAGTTAATTTTTCTGTGTTTCAAAATAAACAGAAACTCCAGTAGTGGAACTGCCCTCTTTGAAAACAGCTTCCATCCCCAGTTACTCTGGACAGTGTGGTCAAAATTAACTTCAACTGTGAGAAGGTCTCTGTCATACTCTGTCAAAGAGACTGAGGAAGGTGGCCCCTAATCAAGACCATCTGAGCTTCACTCACTTGAAATGAGAAGTAGGAGCCATTTTAGAAGACAGCACCTTTTCTGTCGGGATAACAGCTCTCGAAACCAATGGAGTTACTTTTGAAAAGTAACTTGTAATGCTATTCCTCAGATGATATTTATTTTTTGATCTTCACTGACATATAATCTTTGTATTATGAAATTACAGGATCATTAATTTTATGGGGTTTTTTTGATAAACTCTTCATTGCACTAGGTACATTCCACAAAGAAGGACTAAGAAAGAAGCGGAAGACTTAAGAAAAAGCCATGCCTAGGTGAATACGGGGTAGTAGAAAGGGATGTGTGTTTGTGTATGTGTGTGTGAGGTTATGCATTTGGTTTATGTGTGCGTAGAGACATGTACAGGTAGAAGGGACTGTAGAAGAAACTGATGGAAGGACAGCAAGATAGCTGTGCACAGAATAAGGCATCGGGAAGAACAGAAAAACACAAAAGGTAGCAGAAAGCTGACATATGGGCAGTAGAGCTGACCTTCACTGGACATGTGTGCTACCTTGGCTGTACCAAGTATCTCTGAAAACTATTTGATTCTTCAGTGTGCTACGGCTGCTTTAAGATGCTCTGGAGTGCATCAAAGCTAATATAACCATATTTATAACTGAAGTTACAGCATGAGATGGCAAAATGGCAGAGATTTAAATCATTTTCATGCTCAAATTATGTATTTTCTGTATCTCTAATGTGCTGGATTTTCATTAACCTTCTAAATTTCCTAGGTTTACCGTGTTTAGTTTAAGATATAAGTGATAATAAGAATATCACTCAAAAATCATCTGGAAAAAAAACTGTCTGCATTTTGCTCTACCTTATGAAATCCATTTTAAAGTAGTTTTGTCCAGGAATATAATTCCTAGCACTGGTTTAAATGGTTCTGGCGGAAAATTAGATTTTTATTAAATACACATTTTTAGACGAAAAGCCTGTTTTCTGGGGAAAAACTTGTTTTCTTTTAAATTAACTAATCAAATACTCAGAACTATTTTTTTTAGCCAAAAGCTGAAAAGTTTCACTTTGGAAATACTCCCACCTTTTCCCATAGGAGTTGTAGCTCAAACAACTTGTTGTCCTCTGTTAGGACTTGGTCACTCTAATGAGACTACAACTCCAAGGAGGCACTGCAGGCAATCAACAAAACAGGACACTGACAGACACAGTCACAAGCCAAACTGGTATTCTGCATTACAGCTGCCAGGATCCATCAGGCTGATATTTTCTAGACTTAAACTTCTGGATTTTGGCTGAAGGTCTTAGGGAATAGCTGGAAATGTGACTTCCCGTTGTGTTCCAAGATTCAAAACTTTCTGTAACATAAAATTTCCGAGAGCAGTGGAAAACAATCACCTTGTCTTCTGCCTTGCTCCCTAGAAAATACAGTCACTTACAATGAGATTGTAAGTGGCCTCTACCACTATTCATATATTTGAACACGGGAATCATACATAGTTTTGATGTGGTGAGCCTTTGGCACCTCGCAGTACTAGTCCCAGTATCTTCCAGAACTGGCAGCTGACAGTTGATTTAAAATATTTTATATCCAGTGTCTGAAGTTTGAGTATACCGATTAGCATTTACATAGCCCTTAACAATATTGCAAAAAGTTCATCCACAGAATACCCATCACCATACAGCCTTATCTCCATTTGCATTAGGTTTCCTGTCTTTCCCATCCGAAATATGGTTTCATTTTGAAAGAGCAGACTTACAGTAAACTGTATCATAATTGCTACACTGGCACATGCTGTAATTCGTAACAGCACATCTGTTTGAGGAAGATTTCCCATACTCAGTGAATGTTTAAGGGCTTTTAAAAATAATAATTTTATTTATACATTTCTACCTTGCATAATGTATATGGGAAGAGAAATGAGGATTCTTACCCATCTCTCCAAGAATTTTAGGTTTTCATTTATTTTACAAGTCCAGGCTGACATTTGGAGAGAGAACAGAGGCGTCAAGCTCAGGATCCTTTGTACTTAGAGGCAAATGGATTCTTAATTCTACCTCAGTCCCCCTGGGTTTGCTACTCTTGTAATCTGGTATATTAGATGTTCTGAATAGCATAATTTACATTTTTGAAATGCAAGTGTAGTGGGATCACCAGATCCCACAATAGGAGCTGGAAGTTTTCTGAAAACCTACTGGCCCAGATCCCAGATGAAGACTTGGGCCTGCCCATATGAAGCATTTTGCCTGGAGGTCAGCCGAGCTGCAGGAGTGACACATGCCATTTAAGCTTCTGAGGTTCCTAGTGATTTTTTCCCCTTTCTTCCTTTCCTGACTCAGCAAAGCTACACATCCCAGTCACACAGATGATTAACAGGTGAAGAAATCAGTTTATACTTAAGAGTCTGCAGGAAGAAACTCCTGGCTCCTTCACTAGGAACTGCTCAGTATGCAGACCTGCTCCTGGAGCTTCTGCTCAAGTGCTAACTCGAAGCAACATTTCAACTCCAAGTCTGACCCTACTGAAAAGATACAATCCAGGAAACAACCTAATCATCAACAAAATAAAATCTACATGTAATCAGGCTTTGTCAGTTCTGCCTTTTGAAGAGCAACTTGAGTAACAAATTCCTCACCCAAGGAAGCAAGCTGGCCTGGGATACGTACTCCTGAAAGACAGACACTTCTGTTATCATGACCAATAGTGAAGATCAGCATTGAATACTGACTTTGAAACCTACAGAGAATAATGTAAACAACCCACTGAGATGATGAGGACAAGTTCACCCTCCTAGTGTTATTGTTTTGAGCTGGCTGTGGACTGAGAAAGTTGACACACTTGGTTAATCTCTCCATGATTTCCTTTGCAATCGTAAGAATGGTAATTTTTTTTTCCTTTTTTTTCTAGTAGATTTTACAGTAGTTTATAGTTTCTGTAGCAAATTCTACAGCATCAAAATTGCAATATATTTGAATAGATGAGTAAAAGTTACATGTTTAGTTGGGGAACACACCACTGAGTGTTAAGTGCATCTCTGCTTTTCACTTTGCAGTGCACAATGAAAACTAGCTTCAAAGGACTAGCAATTTAGAGGATCATGTAAAAAGGTCGCATGAATGAACAGGTCTTTGTAAACTGAGTAAACTTATAACTCATAACTTTAAGTAAACTTAAACTTATAACCTTTTTTTTCCCTTACTCTAGGAACTTTCATTTATTCCATTTGGAAATTTATGACTCCTTTGGCCAGTGACAGCTGGATTATGGTTCCTCATTCCATGCACAGCCAAACTTCTCTCTCAACTTTTAGCCAGAGGATCAGACATCCAATGAATGAGGTTCAGTCTTGTGACAGTCATTTGTTGCAGCAATACTGTCTTTAGTTGATCAACTGAGCTTCCTCACTGTTCTTTCCTGTTTAGCTGCCACCTGTATAACCTGTATCTGATGCAAATTTATTGCTTGTACAAGTGAGGAACAATCTTTCTGTCAGGCCAGCTTCATCAAATTCTTTTTAGCGGGTAAGTAGCCCCATTGAGACTAATGCCCATATTCATATGCTTGAAATACATTCTACATCTTATAAAGCCCAGGCATGGTGCCTTTCAGGACTAAGATCACAGTTCTGTAAGACTGTACCATGAGAAATGGAAAACAAACATTTTGGCCATTGAAATACAGCACAAGTCAGTAAGACAGAACTTATCCTCCAAACAAGATATTTAAGGCACAGATTAAGGAATACCTAAACATTCCTAGAATAAGCAAATAAAGAGAAGGGAACAGTTATATTTGCCTTCTTTAAATATGTCATTTTGCTGGGTTTTCACCAAAAATATTTGCTTAAAATTTTGATCATGTTTCCTGAAAGTTTTGCAAATCCATGCTGGTGTTTTGTGCCTTTGCTTTTTTTCATCGTCTTGGATTTCAGTATCAATTGTTCCCATGGTTATGTTCAACACTGTTCTCTAAACACAGCCTGATTTTGCCTGAAGAATGTTTTGACACAATGAGTTTAGTTAAGAGAAGTAGGTTTGAGTTGTTTTGTTTTTGTCTTCTACATAGTTAAGATAATGCGCTGTGGCTGCAGCTTATTACACAAATTATTTCACAGACAATCATAATTGTCTCTTTTACTTTGTATTACCAAACTCTGTTTGTTTCTGCTGTCTACAAGCACACTAAGCAGGGGCCATCTTGTCTCTGTATGTACATGATGATTATGTCAAGGAGGTCCTGACTCACTTCTGAAACTTTTCATGTCAAATACAAAATTAACATGATAAAAATAATATTACATCTATTACTTAAACTTTTGATCAAGACAGATGCTGTCAGTAACCCCATGCGACATCTATGTTAAATGATGAAGTGGAACTAATTAAAATCCTGCTTGTCCTTAGGACGTACTCTTTGCTGTTGTGTTGGTAACAGCATACTGGCTTTTCAGTTTGGTGGCCAAACTAAACAAATGAAAAATAATTTTGGTTTGGGAAGAACTGAAAACATTTTATTCAAGCCAAAAAAAAAGAAGCATTTAGTTTGATTTCTGCTTATGCATCCCCTGGAAAATCAAATTTAAAATGAAAATGTAAACTAAAAGTTTTGTTCAGAGATTGCAGCAACAACACACATCGACCTTTCTGTACTATTTTCAGTTTTCAAACAAACTTTACCATCAAATTTGACGTGAATTTGCTAATAGTTTAGACATTCTGAAAGAAATGTTTTTCAGCAGATCTAGTATTTGCTAAAAATAGGACTCCCTGCTCTGTTGTGAATATGGATCAACAAGTTTTCTGTTGCTTTGAAAGGATACTGGACTCCAGGAGGGGAGAAGCAATTTAATATTCCTCCCTGCACAAACAGGAGCTCCCTGGAGCTCTACTTACTGTCTTCGGGTGAGGGGATTATTTTTTAAAGCCATTTGGATTGCTCTGCCCTTCCCTGCAGCTCCCCCCCGCTTCAAAGGAGCCTTGTGAGGCGGGGCAGCCACGTTCAAACCGGCCACGGGTGGGCTTCCCCCAGCTTAAAACTGACGCCAGCTGCTGGGTGTGCCAGCTTAACTGCAGGAACGGCCTTCCCCGCCTCCTCCCAGGCCGCTCGGCCTAGCTCAGCGCCCGCCCGTGGCGACCTCGTCGGTAACCGCTACCGCTCCGGCAGCGGGGCGGGCCCGGCCCAGCTCCCGGCGCCCCGCACGCCGACAAGATGGCGGCAGCCGCACGCAGGCTTTCTCCGCGGAGCAGACTAGCCTTGATCTCTTCTGCCACACAGTGGCTACTGCGGGGAACAGCCGGAAAACCATACGGCAGGCGGCGGCTGCACGGGGAGATGTGAGGGGGGTTGTTCTTAGCGAGGCCGTTCGGAGCGTGACGCGCCCGCCCGTCCCCCAGCCCCGCCGCGTCCCCGCGCCCGGGCCCCAGAGCCCGCTCCTCCTGCCCGGGCTGCTCCCAAACTCCTCGGGTGTCCTCTCCCTTTGAGGGGAAAAAGCAGTAGGCGGTTTCATTAATTCTAACCCCGTTTTTATCTGGTAAACGGACCGTTTGAAAACCGGTTAGCAGCCGCAACGCAGCCCGCCCTGCTCTGTGCAGCTGGTGGCTGCCGCGCGGGCGACCCTGTGCTAACCTTTCTCCGAGGGGAGAGGACAGATATCTCCACAAAAAAGCTCAGTACACGGGACTGTTTAGCCCGTTTCCACACTAAGGGGGTTGTGTGGCTCCTGGGATCCGAGCTGGTGTGTCTGAACAGTTTTCCATGCCAGTTTGCCCATTAGCTTCTTAAACAGGATCATACACTGAATCGCATAGACCTGCCTCGGCACTGCCAACGCTGAAATCAAAGACAACCACTATTAAGGAGTTGCTGACTGAAGAAAGCAGTGCTAGTAGATAAATAAGTAGCACTATAGCCTCTCATTTAAAGGGAAGTAGATCTTCTCAAATTAGCTTGGCCATTCCAGCAGGGCGTCCTGCCGTCAGTGGGATGAGGGAAGCTGCTCTCCTCATTGCAGCGGGGGTCAGAGGAGCTGCTGGCATTGAGCCCCTTTCAGGTCGTAATTCACAGAAGCGGATTTACGGCGTCCACAGGGCCGTTGGTAAGGAGCACAGTGAAGTAAGGAGCCACCTGATGCATTTGCCTGGTGAGCTGGAAACACACGGGTTTTGCCACAACGCTGACCCACCTCAGAATGGACAGAGATGGGGAAGTAGCTCTCTTTACCAGCCCAACTTAACTCCTAAAGGAGCTAGACAGAGAAACTGCATTAGATTACATCAGATTTTCCCCTAGTGGTCAGCACCCCCCCCCCAGGGTTGTGTCTCAGGCCCTTGCTGGTAATACTTGGCAGAATTCCTGATTTTCCTTGAAAAGGACGACTGCATTTAAGGTTACAAAATGTATGGTCAGATGGAGTTACTTTTCATTTGCACTGTTCAAGAAAATTTTGGTTTGAAAATATGGCTTTGTTACACCATTTCCTTTGCTGAAAATTTTGAATTTCCGCATTATTCAAAAAGGAAAAATGATGGCCCTGTGCAGCTTCCAACACAATTCAGTTCATGCTTGCACACATGCAAAACAGCTGTTTTCTGGGTTGGCTGTTTGACCACTCCATCTCTCTAGGATACAGAATGACAAGAGAAACTCATCATTTTCATCCTTATGGTCAACATGCATAACCTGTAGGACCCTGTCTTCAGGTGTTACTCCCTGAGCATTATTATTTATATGTATTTATGCAAGGTCTGATTCATTGTCCATTGAAGCCAATGGCAAATTCTCCTTTGACTGACCCACTGGTCACAGATGAGTGCCGGCAGGGAGCAGGCCTCTGTTCGGCCAAATTTCAGCCAAAGACACAAAAAAAGGCAGCACCTTTCCCAGAGAACTTACAATCTAAATATAAGATAAAAGGTAATAGTAGTCTGCCATTGCTCTCTGTTCCTAGCAAACAACTTGAGTGCTCATATATTTCACAGATTCACTGCAAAAAATTCTGCAGGTTTAACATAACTGTGCCAGTATAGTTTGTCTGGGACATCCTGAAAGTTTTCTTTCCTCCATCTGCTGATTGACATTCCTGAGTTAGTTGCACTAAGTTATTAGCACTAGAATGAACTTCTGAAAAAATTTCTTTTTAAATCAATGCACTCGGCCAAGCACTTTCTGTATTGCCTCTGCTAATTCTGGAGCTAAGTGTATTTGAATAGAAATGTGTCTCCTTAACCTTTGTTTTCTCAGTTGGCTGATTCTACAGTGATCCTATGTTCTATGTTTGCAAAATGAGATTTGCTGCTACAGCTTTACTGCAGGGTCAAGTATGATGAAAAAGTATGTTGAGAGAGAGCCAAAGCCTTGTTTAAACACAGATGTTTTAAACATTACAGATGTCTTCCATGTTTAGCAAATAGGATAGGGGGCTGGATGGGACTGATGATGAGCGAACCTTTCACTGTTAAATCTCCAGTCCCAAACAAGCACAGAACACAGAGAGTTACTAATTACATGTTTGTATCTGATTATTTGAAATAGGTCACAATGAACAAATGCTCAATTCTTAAAAACCTACAACAACAGGAGAACTCATTGTTTTATCACATATACCAACTAGTAAGAACCCTTTTTTTTGTCAGCAGCAGATCCTTTAAATTAGGATTGGGAGGGAAGCATGTGTTGCGCTTTCTTATGCTGCACCTCTTCCGCTGCTAAAGAGTTCAGGCCTCAGGAATGTAAAGAGAGCACATAACAGTAGCAAGAAATTTAGAAAATAAAAAGTCAACCAAAACTAGTTTATGGAAACATAGGGAGAACAGAGACAGGGACACCATTGACCTTTAGATATTTTGTGATGGGAAGGGAGTGTGCTATTTACAGTAAGTATTTGGAAAGCTTTCTCAGTTTCTTTGAGACTAAGAGAAATGAGCTTGGCAGTATGGACTGCACTACAACCTTTTTATCCTTCCCAGTAATTGCTCTTTTTTCATGATTGACTTTCTGATGAGAACTGAACTTAGCAGAATTTTATTACACCTAGTGATTTCTTTATATGGATTAAAATTCTCTTCTTCAGTATGAGCCTTCATTTCTGTTTTTTTTTTTCCTCTTCAAAGATTTATTTTAAACAGTAATTGCAATTACTAAATACAACTTTCCACTGCTTGTTTTAATCATCTTGTTTCACTGGCTTGTCATTGCTTTTGCCCCCACAATGCTTGGCAGCTATTGCTCTCCTACACTGATAACTTGTTGCTGTCCTTATGGTAAGATATTTTTAAGATCTCATTTTTAAGAGACTGATCCAAAGGCTTCTGTAATACATAGAATTCTTTATACTGATTATGGTGTGCTTTGGATCAGTACTGGATATCAAAGCTGACATACTGAGATCAAGAGTCTTTTTCTGGCTATGTCAGAGACATTTTTAGATGCCTTAGGGACAACACTGTTCACCAGCAAGTCTTATTTTCACCATCTGCTGTGTGATTGAGCCAGTTTCTGTCTCAGGCCTGTTGGAAATCAGCTTGCTGGCATTTTTTTACTTTAATATCTTTGCAAGTGCAAAAAATTATTTATAATTCTATGAGCTGAGTATTGTAATATCTAGATGTTTTGTTCTAATGTTTATATCGCATGATAAGTTAGACTGTAAAAGACTTGTTGCTGTTATCTGTTGCCACTTTCACAATCCTACTGATTTAAGGGGCTGTTCAGATGCTTTATATATATATTCTTGTATGTAGCTATGTGTATATATTAATATGCATAAGGCATATATAGGCTATGTAGGGCAGTAATGGCCCTGAAAAAGAGCAGTACTGTTTTTATTTCTTCAGTCAAGTTTGCTTCCATCTGTTGAACTTCTTCATTTTTTCAGTTTGCTCCAGTGGACATTTGCCTTGAATTATCAACCATTCTCTTTTATTATTACCTGTTATTTGAAGTTCTCTCCTCTGAGGTTTGGGGATCAGGCTTTACTATGGTTTTGCCTTTGGCCAGCAAATAAAACTGCCTACAATCATGTCTACATTATATTGCTGCACAACTGTTTATGGCACAACAGCTTGTATCCATGCGCATTTCCGTGTGTGTTTATTCCATAAGAGTGGGGAGAAAAGGAGAAGCATTCAGAGCTGTGAGATCAGCTGATACCTTATCACCTGGATTGATGCTGTGACCTTTATTCACTGTCTGTAGAAGGACAAATACAGATACTTGTGAGAGAAATGACATCTTTAAAAAACAGGGACGTTAGCTATTCTCTTTAGATTTTGCTCTTAGCCATGTCTGCTCTGGTCTGGGGTATAAGGAGTCTGTGGCAGGCAGGCCAGAGGAATCATGCAGCTCATGCCAATGGTCAGCTGATCCCACGTAGCTGTGTGAGGGCTGGTTCGGATGCTCCTGATCCCTGCCTGCAAGTGCAGTAACTGCAATGTGTTTGCAATGTGAAGTAAAATATGCTAATCCACGTGAAACCAGAATTTCCTCTTGGTTGTAGCTCTGGCTGTCAAACTGCTAAAGGAAAAACCAAATAGCTACCGCTGGTCTGTACCGGCTAAGAAGTGAAATGGAGGTGAGCCTGAGCTCTCTGGCAACTGAAGCCATTGAGACAGGAAAGCTGTCCGGAGGGTGAAAGGCAGCAAAGATCACAGCCCCTGGTTTCGCTGTCAGGCGGCACCTCCTTCCCTGGCGCTCAGGGAAGGCGCAGGCAGGCGCCTGCCGGAGGAGACAGTTGGAAACACCAACGACCAACGGTCGCCTCCAGAAGCCTCCGGGTGCCCCAAGCTGAGGAACTGCAGCTGCTAACTGCCAGCAGAGCAGTGCCCGGGGAAATGCGGGTGGAGAGGTCTGCCCAGGTAGGGTGGGGAAAGGGAATAATCTCTCTTCCGCTGGGCGCGTTACAACTGCACATGAAGGAAGTGCAGAATACAGGGGGAAAAACAGGAATAAAGCTGGAGAAGTGAGACACACAGAGAAAAGAAACAGGTATGTAAAGGAGGAATCATCAAAGGAGAGAGTGCATCAGACTTTACATTTGTACAGTGCCTTCTCACCTAGACCTCAAAGTACTTTATAAGTAAAAGCTTTCCTGGTGCCTCCTGAGGTGGATGTGGAGCATCTGATACACAGAGAGTGAATTAACTTGTCCACAGCTACACAGAGGCAGTCGAACGCAGACTGAATCCTCACTCCTCTGCTCTATCAGCGACCACTTCCTCCCCTCTCCTCGTCTCACTGTTATTATGTGGTGTTGCGAGGCAGGGCCAGATAGACAACATAAACTGCATTTAAGTATAGAAGCTGACTGACTTGCTCGCAGTCAGCAAGATGTCTAAGGTAAAAATCTCAAGCAGAATCCAGAAGTCCTCCATTTCAGTAAAAGGTGTTGTGAAATATCCTTATTTCTTGTAGAGCTGGTAGAAACTCTTTCATATTAGATTGTTAGACTGTAAACTCTGGGAGATTTCTTTTATTTTAACAGATGGGATCATTGATTTTGTGTATCACAGCTGCAACAATTTTAAAGATGTTTCCTCTCTCTTCGGGAGACGCACATTTTGTGAAAGGCAAGTTGACCTTATTATTGAGTGGTCAGTTCTGATAACTTGTTGATTAGCCACACAAGTGGTAGTTACAGAATCACTTTGGAGACATAATATTTAAATTTAACCTTCCCCTTCAAGCGTTTCATTTTAAAAATGTTTTGGAACACTGCGGGTAAAACATGACTTACAAACTACTTTATAATAAAATGGTGGGCAACATATGATTTTTATATGCATGAGGACAGTTCTTTCTCTTGCTCACTCCAGTTTGATTTACCTTTCTCATGCTGGTTCCTAGTTCCTTGCTGTTCCCCAAGGCTCATGTCCCTTGCCTATGTCATGGCAGGCACTGGAGGTGCTTCATCATCTGAGCAAGATGCAAGTGCCTGCTATTCTGATGCTAGAGTCGTTTCCAGTCCTGTGATGGTGTTATGATAGGCTCTTCAGCAATACGCTGAGAGTCAAATGTATGTCCTTTCATGTTGATTGACAGCCAGCTGGTCATTTGTAAGATGTTCCTTCCAGCCCTCTTTTTTTGTGAGTTTTTCCTGGTTTTTTTTTTCATTAGAACATCTGGAAATAATCTGTTTTCTTCCTTGGGGAAGCAGATGAGCAGAAACTAGACAGATTACAAATATAACCTGCTAATGTAGGTTGTTTGAAAGGTATTTTGAAAATGATATAGTGAGGTTTTTTCAACCTTTCAAATTCTGAATTTGAGCTTTGGCTTGTTCAGTATCATCATGGGACTTGGAGTTCCACACCATTAGGATCTATATTAAAATCCTGTTCTTCAAACCAAGCAGGTAAGTTTTCTAGGGAGATAAAGAGTAGAACCTAATCTGAATGCCTGTTACAAACAGAACCATATCTAACAACACACATCAGTCAGTCGTCTGGATGGATGAATGATGCGATGGATGGACTGAAGGATAAAAGGAGCTATAAAATGCATTCTAGCATAAATGAGAGAGTCAGCAGGAAGTTTGCATTCATATTAAGGAACTAGATCTTCAGAAATTTCTTTAATAATCACAGGAAAATTTCCTGATGCACAAGGGTGATTTTCTTTCTTAAGGTGCTATTTAATCTGGGTTAATGTATTACATGTTTCTTTCGCAAAATTAGTATTTGTCTTATAGATATTTTTGCAAGAGGTATTTCAGTAACTAAAATGTATTTGTTACCTCTCCCACTGAAAGGTAATTTAAGCTTCTCATGCTTATCGAACAAAATGGATGATGAGAAAGCAAGGTTTAAAGCAATCAAATTGTACCTAGATTCACAAAATCTGGTAAGTTCCTAGTTATGGGTTTGCATGTATTAGTTGCAATTTGTTCACTTCATGTAGATAGAAACACATATTGTGGTTTATTACCTTATATTGTATTAGGAAGATTTTTCTAGAGATGGAATAATGGATTAACCTAGTATGTAAATGATGATAATTTGGATTTCCTTTATATGCTCGTTCTTTATTGGAGTAATATTATTAATAAAGATTCATTTAGTCTATTGAGAGGAGTTACCTAAAAAAACAGTTTGTGTTCTATAATTTACAAAGTGTTTGAACTGAGGAATGCAATTCATTGAACTGAACAGAATCACTGAATTAAATGTCAGTCATTGTTAACAAGTGACCTTAAAATTTGCACACATTAATGCATTTCACAAATGGTATTTCTTTGAAAAATATACCTGGGAACCTGTGGAAACATGTACTTGGTGTTGACCGTCAAAAGGTTTTGGGCACATTTTGAACATGCTTTCAGCTTGTCACCATAAAAGACTGCATTCCAGTTTCTTTTCTGTACCAGGAGCAAGCTCAGAAGCTATCATAGTCTTGCAGCCAGATTTTGATTCTGAAACTTATATCTCCACTTTGTAAATGCATATTTGGCACCTTCAGTTAATTGCAACCTATCACTTCAAATCTGATTGTTTTCTGACACAACTGGATGATCCTAAATATTCTCCACGCATAAGTTTCTCTTCATGCATAAAATACATTGCTTCGAGTCTAACATTAATATATGCAAGTTATGATGCATGCAAAGTTCTTTTTGTTAAAATAAAAAAATACCGTAACGTTGCACAAATTCAGGGTTTGAATTAATTAATTGTAAATATCTCTATCAGCTGACCTCATTCTGCTGTTAGTATTTGCAACCACTGCAAGTGACAAGAGCAATATTTATAAAACAAGAGGCTCTCACTCTCCAAAATTGGCAGGGATGCAATATGCATTATAATGATAACTCAGAACCCTCTATGATCCTGAACTTATTGCAAGATATCTGCTTTCAAGGACAAATAGTGTGGGCAAACCAATTCAATGAATTTTTTGTCTATAGTAGTCTGGTAAGTGTTTGACTAGCTTAATAATTGCAATGGAAAGGATAGCAGAAGATTTCTTAAGTTAAAACATTTATTTTTCCTTCCTTTTCAAAGAAAATCAGCTGTTATTTATATGATGTAGAGGGGGAAAATAGTTTGGAAGCAAGAAAGAAGTTTCTACTGACATATAACTCCGCAGGGCTTGCTCCCACCATTGAGATCTTCAACAGCACCTATTCTCAGTTCTTCTATTTCAAAATGAAACTGGTAACATTTCGTTTTTCCCAGTACATGTTTGGTTAGCATGAGTTATAAAGTAGTGTCAATGACAATACTAACCCAATTGTTTCATTAATTCTCTGTGTTGTCGCAGAACCTGTGAGACCCGCAGTCATGATTAGGAGTAGGTAGATACCCTACCTGTTCTTTATTCTTTTTCTTGTCTACTAGGCAGCTGGGTTAGCTTTGCAATTCTTCAGAATTAGAGTCCAATACAAGAGAAACATGTTTAAATAAGGCTAAATGCACTTTGATTCATTCATTGCTGATAAAGTATTATGAAGTTCAGAGCTAAAATAGGGAACTTGATGCTTAATGAAAGGTCAGGTAAGTAGTAGCAGGTGGTGGCTGTTACAACAGAGATGAGTTGCAGAATTTGAAGAAATAGTGGGTGGCAAGTTGGAAGCTAGAACTTCCAGATGGAAGTACTGAATCTCCTTTGCCCAGAAAAGGAGGAGTGGTATAAGCACTGAAGGTTTCATGATCTTCTTCATATATCGTTTTAGCTGAATGGAGGAATTAAATACAGAACAAACATGGAATTTAAGTTTGGGTTGTTCAAGTAGCTCTCCAGATTTTCTTTAAGCTTCAAACAGATCTCAAAGCAGTCTTGACTTCAGTTGAGGGTAAGATATCTAAATTTCAAGAAACTTCTTCCACGTCATCACAAAATTGCATAAGAATCTGAAATTTAGTCTTAGCTCCAATATATCTTCAAGACACATCTGGTGCTGTAACTGAGGCCTGTGCACACCTGGATGCTTTGCTGCTTTATTGACCCTGGTATCATTACAGTAGTACAAACACCCTCAGGTAATGAAGTTTATTCTTCAAAAGCACATTATACTGCTATAACTGTTCTCATACAGAGAGAAGTTATTCTAATATGGATCACCTTCTGAGTAGCACAGTTGTATCCCCATCAGTGTTGAACTGGTCTAATTGTTTTTACAAGTGATATATTAGCTAAACCTAAAGGTTAGGCTAAAATTTCACTGTATGTTAAAGGACTGGTGAAGGTAGTGTGATGTCAGATCTATCAGCACAAGCTGTTTAAAAAAGAAAAAAAAGAAAAAAAACAATTTTTATCCAAGTGCTCAAGAGAATATATCCAAAGGAAGGTATTTCTCTGATCAGCTAAACAAAGGCTTGGTATGCAGTCAGGGTTTAATGGGACAGATACAAAAGCATAAATGACTCCAAGAGTTCTGTGAATCAGCTGAGTCCTGGCATATCCTTATTGGCTTCAGCCAGAGGTAATTTGAAGGAATTTGCTCCAAGGAATTTTTCATCCAGCAGCTCTTACCCTCAGCCTTGTACCCTGTAATGGTGCAGTGGGTCATGGGCAATTAGGCACATAATCTGGGAAAGGGGGTGTTTTTAGATATGGTCTTTGCAAGAAAGTTTTATAATCTCTTCTAAATACTGTTTTTTCCTTTCTAAAGCAAACTGAAGGCAGTGCAAGTACTTGGAACATTGATATCCCCAGAGTAAACATTACATATAATACTGGTAAGAATTTTAAAATCATACTTCATACCAGCACATTTTTCTTTGGATTCAGTTGAGCTTTTTCTGGATCTTTGATGTTGTCCCATAGTTAATTAACTTTCCTGTGTGTTCTGCTGTGTTAAATACTGTTTAATTTTTGCTGCTACTCAAATATTGCAATTTTTTTTCCTCTTACAATGCTATTGTACCCATTCTATAGGTGGTTGGTTTTGCTAAACTTCCTTAAAATATAGTATTATCAGTGTATTTCCTTTCATTTTTTGTTATTTTCCAAGATTTTGCTGGTAGGAATGCAGTTATTTATTGATGGATAAAGGCATTCGTTGCTTACTATAGCAGAAATGACTGGAGTTCAGTCTTAAAGAAAGTCTTTTTTAATAACAGCTCTCCCCACTTGAGAGTTCATATCTACAGTCACAGTGGCATATTTGGTTTCAGACTCCTGGGCTTTGTTCATTAACACCCTGTTTCTTTCAGTATCCTTGCTGTTCGTGTTTGTCTCTTATAATATACCTGGTTTTCATATTACTTTTTGTGTAGATTGTCTTTAACTTTCCTTGATTCAATCCTTGATAAAGAAGTCCTTTAGATGCTTTCTCTGTGCTCCTTTATGCCTGCAATCTCTCCTAATTTAGTATCTGGTCACTTTAACACTTTGCTGAGTCCTGCTTCCCTGACATTATTGCAGATGTTAAAGAAATCCACATGGCACTGATCACTGATGTTGCATTAAACATCCTCACAGTCTAAGCTGTTGTCAGCTTACTCCAGAGAAGTGGTTTTCTGTGTCTATTGCTGTGCTAATGCTAGTACACTGCCATTAGGGTTAGAAGGAGTGGGACTACAAATGCAGACAAGTTTCTGAAAATCTTTGTCACTATGCARTTGTGAAAATGCGCAGTTGATTTGGAGATCTTGATACTAGTCTTCTGCCTGAACTAATCCTCAGTAGTGTGACAGGAGTCATTTTGCATAAAACTGGGCATTCATATCTCAAAACCGTTGGTGTCCCAAACACTGTAGTTTGTCACCTTCCTTACCTGATACTCTTTTACCTAACTTTTAGCTGATGCAGCCAAGACGTTTCCAGTGAATATTGAGAGTAAGGAAACACTAGCTTTTATGTGTAAAATATCCAGGTATATGACTTCTTATATTTGTCATATTCAGCTAACTTGTTATATGAACTGTTTAGCTCTGTGTTTTTTCTAGCCAGCTCCTGGTGTCCTTGCTCAGTAATCAGTGGTTACTAAAAAAGGCTCAGTGAAGAAAGTCCCTTCTGTGAGTATTGTTCTTCTACAGTATTTCATAAAACTGAAAGATATCATTAATATTCATTTCATGTTCAAGCAGATGTTGCTCCAATAGAGGAATGGTTTGTAAAATTCAGAATGCATCATGGACTAAATATGTTTACCACTGAAGGAACGTTACTGGATATTCTCAGAGGTGAGAATAAGAGAAGCCCCATTTCTGTTATGTTGAAATGGAGACTGAATTCAGAATACTATCCCAAACATCTTTCCATTGAAACCTAGTCCCAGCCACAGGAGACTTGCAGCTGGATTTCAGATCCTGCCGCTCTTAAGCCTAATTTTGCAGTCTTCATAGTGTTCTTTTCAATACAGGGGCATGTAAAACATAATTTAAGAAATAATAATTAAAAAAAAAACTCTCTTAAACTTTACACAGATCTTTTTGTCACAGTACATATACTAAATACTTTCGCACAAATGTGTTTAATAAATTTTAGTTCTTCATGTTAAAAGCATAGTCTTATTTTTCAGTGATATTTTCTTTCTTAAAATGTGTCTGTTCATGAATGTATTCTTCCTTTTGTACTAGAGGTAAAGCTATCTAATCAATTTATTTTCTTACATGCTTACTATGCTTAACCTCCTGTCTGTTATATTTGTCGTCTTAGTCCCCAAATCTGTAATGCCTGAAGACTGTTTCATATGCATACAGTTTATTTATGCTTTATCTGTGTTAAGCAGCTAGACTTTTCTCTTCCACAGAACCAATTCTTCAATGGGAACTTGGTGAAAAAATATCTGCTGAACGTCTTGATGCTGTGATACCTCATGTAATAAATATCACATTGTCAAAATCTCCTTGTGCTGATGATGTGGCAGTTATTGCTCTCATCTGTAATGCTACAGCTCAAGGTAGGTATAGATCTCTGGGCTTTCACAAATGCAGAGTGACTTTGACAGGTGAAAAGCAGTGAACGTGAAAGAAGCAATATTTTCTGAATTAGTAATAATTTCTCAAATTGCCTTCTGCAATCAGCTGTGTTCTTCTTCTAAAATGAATTTAGCCAATGAAACAGTCTGGTATAATGCTTTAAATAAAATTCAGGCATAGCCAGAGATTAAATAGAAGTATATTTGCTGTATTTCTATATATTTTATATTTTATTGATATATTCTCACCCTGCCTATTGAGTTTTATTCCTTTGTTTGGGGGGGGGGGGGGAAAAAGGCAGAGCATAAAGAAAAAAGATCTATAAAGGCTAGATGAAATGATCTGAACCAGAAAAGGACATTCAGAAATCTAGGAATGTTTAATTTAGAAATAAATAAAGGAGGAAAAATTGGATATTTCTATAAAACAACAAAATTGCCCAGGAAAGGCCTTTTAAGCATATGCTTCCAGAATGAGGGCTCTCAGTGAAGAGCTTTTTCTTTTGTTTTAAGGCAGGTTGTAAATACTTAGACATCAGTATCTCATTATGTGTTGGAACAAAGAGTAATCTGGTTTTCAAAAGGTCTGTGTGGCTTTTTATACAGACAACAGACCTGATCTCTGTTGTTCTTATATCCTTAATGGGACTCATCTCTCTCGATTTGGTTATGTACAATGTGGGCATTATTTCTTGCTTTGTTGCCTAAACTCCTTTTATAGTCAAGAGAGAGAAATAAGCCTTTTTAGGGTGCAAAGTTCATCTCACCTAACTGTAGATGGATGGCAGATAATTCACATGCTGACATTGCTTCTCTCATAAAGGAAATCTAGACAATTGGTTCAGGTGAAAATACTTACATGGTAGATATTTAGGGTTAGATGAGAGAAATTCCACCCCATCTCATGTCCGGATGAAATGTTGACTTCTCTCTCCAACATTCCTCCCACGCTTAAAATGATTTAAAAAATTCTCCTAACCTCCTCACCTGCTTCTCCCCAGATCTCCTTGCAACTTCCTTTCTCATTTAGACAGCACCTGCCACTGTCCTGTACCTCGTATTTTACTTTGTCCTGCAAGATATCTGCATTTTTTTTTCTGCTAATGTCACAAGATTCAGCTTTTCCTACCCTTTCACAGCATCAGAAGTCTCATCACCTACCTTCTCTTGGTTATTACATCTTCTGTATTAGGCAAGGCCAGAGGAATCTTACATTTTCACATACATTCAGAATGCTGCCACACAATTTTTTTTTTTACATTTCCTTGCATCTCTCTGTTAACTCCGTTACTGTTACTCCAAACATAAGCTGTTTTTCTTTAGTATAAAAGCTCTCACAATAGCCTCTCCTTATTCCACCTTTTCTCATTAAGGGTTTATGATATACCTATGATGCCCCTGTCTCCCACAGGGTTGTTGAATTTTCTGCTGCACACTTTTTTGTTATTTTTCCAATGCTGCCCCTCACTCTTGGAAGAATTTGCCAATACTTTCAGACCTGTCTTCTTATTGTTCTTCAAATCTGTCCTCAAGGCAGTCTGCCAAGCACCAACAGCTCTAAAATTCAGAGTGTATTTAGATTGCTGCTATGAGAAACCATTGCCTCTTATGCTGAACAATATCTCATTGTTTCCTATCTGCAGGTATTCATTGTGTCTCTTGCTTAGTAAAACAGGGACCATTTTACATTTTTGTTCTGTGTTTATACAGCACAAATCGAAAGGGGACATCCCGGTCCTTTATTAGGATTCCTATACACTGTGGTAGTACAAATAATCCATTACACCAATACTGAAATTATGAGAGTTACTAATAATACTTAGCATTTTTCATAGCACTTTCCAAAAGTGCATAAGTGCTCTTTTCCTCATTTTCCAGATAGGCACCTGAGGCACTGAGCAGTGATATACCTGGCTTCAGTTATTCAGTATGTTGATGGATTTTTATTCCAGTATCTAACAAGTGGTCCCTGCCTCAGACTTTGTGTTGATCATTATCCAGGTCCAGGAAAAAGTCACACTGCACAACAAGTATTATGCAACTGACGACTAAAGGCTTTAAAATGTCCTGTGAAAGTGGATGTGATGAGCTATTACTGGAGATAAAGGTTATGCTAGATAGTCAGTTGACAAGTAGAATGGTTGAATGAACCACAAGTCATAATGTTTTTAAGGGTGATCTTTTAGTCTTACCTGTACACAGGCTATGGAGTTTTCCAGCATTACTTCTAGAGAAAAGTAATAGTCACATTATCTCTGTGTCTCTCCATACTAGTTTTTCCAGGCATTGGTGAGTTCAGCCATGCCATGCAGACCAGTGGAGCCTAAAAGACATTATGTTTCTATGAGTTTTAGAAAATAAATGGCTGGGTAAAAAAATTCATGTGCCAGTGAGGAAGAAGTAGCAACCTGTGCTCATCCTTTAATAGACACCACACAGGAGGCCCTCAACATAAGTTTTCTATCTCATGGAACTACTTATTTGCTGTAACACGGTGTGTTCTTTAGAGGCAAATCTTTTACATGTCTTATTAACATGAACAATTTCAATATTTAGCAAACTAGTCTTACATACCCTTCTATGTTCTGCTGAAACAGACTTTACAATGATATACAGGCTCTAGGGTCGGCAAGGCCAATAAAAGTGACTGCTCCCATCTAATGGCAAATGAAAGAACAGCAGAAAAATAAAAGTAAATGTAGTTTCTGCTTTTTTACAGCAATAATTATAGACATGTAAGAAGGCATGTTCCTAGATCCAGAGAGTTCCAAAATAAGACCAAAATAGGCCAGCAAGGGGAAAGGTAACATGAAGATAAAACTACTAAATCATTTTAAAATATTTTTAACATGCTATCTAACATTACAACAGTACAATTTTAAATAAATATTGACCAAACTTTTCATCCAGTTTTTATTCAAGTTGGCTTTGAACAGAGCTTTGACCACACAGCAATTTTAGGATTTGACTGGTTCTATTAAAATGGTAGTATGTGCTGAACAAAATGTGCTCAGAAGAGAAATGCAAAAGAGGGTAGGTATATGGCACAGTATAATCAGGTATGGAAACTATTCAGTCATCACAGTGATAGAAAATAAGAGGCTTCATGAGATGGCAAAGTCAAATCTTCTTCCAAATTTACTTTTTAGTCTTCCTTTTAGTAGTTTCCTTGTTGCCTTTTGGCTACAAAAAGTAGAAATCACATGACAGATATCATTTAATATTACTAGTCCAGACCCAGATGATTTATCAGAACTGCCATACGTTCTGTTAAAATTTACACTGTGTTTTTCAGAATTATTTTACAATTTCTTACACGCTAGTTGCAATGAAACATTGTATTATAAAACATCGGGGTAGAAACCCAGCCAAAAGCAGTTGATAGGAATTCTTGTTGAAAATTCCCTGAGAACTTTTCGACTTTTCATTACAAAACCTGACACATTCACATGGAAAAATAGCATCTCATAGATATGAAGGCAAAACTGGCTTGTGAGGGACCAGCATTTGATCATTAAACTCAAGAAACTTAGGGCCAACTAAAAGTGTGTGTCTGCTTACACCTTCAAATTTCATTTTTTAGATATCTATCTATATCTATCATCTCCTTCATTTGTCCCTCCCTCTTCTGTTTCTGTGCTAATATTCTTTACAACTTCTTTGCTTTAAAGTTCCATTTCCAAACTTTCTGAAAAAGTATGTGGTGAGTAAAACCCTTTAAAACAAGCCCCCAGAGCAGGATGCTCACAGCTCTTTAAACTGAATATTGCTCAGGATGTTACTGTGAACTGTATTTGAAGTGAGAACCATCTTTCCTTTTTTCTTGTACAGTGTTAAGCATGGACAGTTTACACTAGATAATAATCAGAAGATCCTAAAGAAGAAGGATAGGAGGAACTTCCTCAGTGAAATTCCTGAAGAAAGACTCAGGCTTGACATCAGTTGTTATTCCAGTTGCAAAATAATTCTGGAGCCTACTGATAGTTTTGTATCAGAACAATTGATGTTGATATATTTAGGTAACAAAAATCAACCTGCAGATTTGTTTGTAGATGTTAAACACAATAATCACAACAGCTAAGACACAGGAGTTTCAAATGAGCTTCATTTTTATTCCAGTTGTCCCAACCAGCTTTCATTTGGATCTCACATAGGCAATAATTCTATGAAGGAAGCAACAGAAGTCATAGAATTTCCAGACCTCACTTCTAATTTATTCTTTTGATGTTAATAGTATTTTTACCTGAATAGAGAATGTTCTGTCTGTTCTGTGCCAGAAAATATATTTCCTAGACAGGTCTAACAAGAGAGGACAGATTTTAAAATAATTTTCCCTTTCATTTCTATGTAAATGTTGGGTTTTCACTTTTCAGGTGTGTATGTAGGCGTTACCTACTCTGGATTTGCATATGACAAAACAAAGTGGTTCAATATGACAAACAACCTGTGTCCCGATCAGGAGGATGGTAAATTTGGCTTCTCAGTGGTTTAGTAATGCAAATCACATAGGGAGAAAGATGACATTTATTATGCTAAACTTATAGTATTGGGGGGAAGAAAAAAATATATATATGTGTGTGTGTGTGTGTGTATTTTGGAATACATAAACCTCCACATGTGAAACAAAAGTAATACAACTTTAAGCCAAGTATAACCTGAGAACAGTTGTTCTAACTCTAACCAATTTTGTTTAATGATTATGAGAATTCAAAAAAGAAGAAGAAGAAAAAAAGGTACTTTCCGCCTGTGAAAGCAAAGGGTCAGCAAAAATGAGCTGTGAGGAAAACTGTCATGCATTATCAAAACAATAGCCATAATTTGAAGTGTCAAGTAGAGTTGTGAATATTAGCTCCCAGATGCTCCTTCTAAATGTATTTTGTATGTCTCCTTTCAGAATCAGGACTAAAGATCAGCAAGTAAGGGATTGTACTCAGTGTTAACTGAATAGTCATATTTTTATTGTCTGTCTTAGTTTATTTGGTCAGTAGTGGTTGTTTGATTTCATCCACATTGTTTGCATGATAGCATCTGGGTCATTGCATGAAGAATATTGTATTCTGTATACATACCCAGAGTTTGATGATTCAGCTGATGATTTTGATGATTCAGTTGCAGTTGTGCAGAAATTTTACATTTATTGCTCAGTATAGTCTTGGTTTTTGGGGGGGAGTGTCGATCTAAAAGAAGTTTGCTTCTGATTTCGAGGCTGGGATGTTATTTAAAGACTATGTACATGTAAAGACTGTGTGTAAGAAGGGGAATTCTTTGACATAGGCTAGGGGGAGCAATTTAGTCTGGATGCTTAAAAACTGTAGTAAGCTCTATTTTAGACATGGATCTTACCATTTGTGTCAAGCATTTGCAGTTCTTATAGGGCAGTTGGCTGCAAGGACAGTATGATCCTAAATCTGCCTAGCTGACCCCATGCAGGTGTCCCTGCATGCCAGGCAGCATACAGTGCGCAAATACTGCGCAGTTTGGAATGTGGGTTACTCTGCAGGTTGGCTATCTGCATGAACCTTGCCTCTGGTTTTGGGGGGAACACCTGGGGGGGGTTGTGTGAATACTCTGGGATAGACTGTAGCAATGTCAAATTATACAAGAATGGAGCAAAGCAACAATTCTTCACCATGTTCATTTTTCTCCCTCCTAAGTCTGTGATGACCTGTCACTTCTGAATATAGTCTTAACGAATCACCGTTTAATAGCCCTCACAACAATGGGCTTATTTATCAGTGAAGACCTGTGCCGTCCTACTGGAAAAATCCTAAGAGTATGTGAGTTTGTTTAAACATGAAGTAGCTTTTTAATCCAGTTTTGTGAAATTTTAGCTGAATAGCAAATGAGAAATTGTAACTATTTTCTAGAGAAATACTCTGAAAATATGACACTGTACATATTCAGTTTTCTGTTCTGTTTTCTTTCCGTGAGAGATTACTTTTTGAAGCTCTCAGTAAGAGTTTACGAAACCAAAAATAGTGAATAAAGACAATGAATGGAGTGCTCATCTTTTTTTTTTAAGTTCATAGCTGTTCTCTAATAACATAAATTCTGTACATGAAATTATCATATCACTGAAATATTTTTGAAGGAAGGGTGACACCAGCAGTCACTTATTTGTTATTACCTATTTATTTTGGTCCTTTTATAGAAGTAAATCTTGCACTGGATATGATGTACCATTTTATTAATTTCAAGCTGTCCCAACAGTCAAGTTTTCAAAGGATTTTGTTAATCTGAGTGATTTGAAATCCAGTTAGCTAGGCTGATTAGTTCTTCTTCATTTTGAAGATCTTTATTCTATTTGATATATAATCAGCATCTTTTAATCTGCATTTTAGGGTATATAACTAATTAGAAGTAGTGCAAAAGATTAGGCTCTGCTGTAAATGCATGGCTCTTGCATCTAACGTGATTTTTGAGTTATGTTCTTCATTGTGTTTATTTCCTTTTAATTATTGACATATGTTTCCTTTTACATTGTAGACATTTCCTTGCAAATTAGCCCTGTCTTGAATTTTTATTTTCTTGACAGATCATTCTGTGTACAGAACTGGTTGTTCTATGTACAGAATGGGCAACCAAATTTGTCAATTGAGGCACAGAATGTTGCAAATCCTCCTAGTGGGTCTTTATGGGTGCTGCTGATGTTACTGAGGCAGGATTTAGAAGCAGAGTTAATAAGGTCACCCAAAGAGGGGTTAAGTTATTTGGACTAATAAAAGATAGACTTTCCATAAAAATAGCCTGCTTATGTTCTTAAACTCTTACAGGTACAGTAACAGAGCTGCTACGGCGAAATTAACAGAGAGTTGTTTTGCACCATAGCACAACACTTACATTCTCCACTGTGCTTTAGTGACTTTGTCACAACTACCACAACTGCTATTCAAACTGTCATTTTGCCTTCCATGCTGCCTGTACCCAGCAAAAGCAGCTGAGGACAGAGGAGAGTCCAGAAAAACATTATCGATGCAGCAAGGTGTATTGCATTTCCATTTCCATATTTCAGTACTGCATTACTGTTGAAACTGAGGAAGTCTTTGCAATGTATAAAAAAACCTGGTATTTTTAGAAAGGCTAAATTTTGTTGGATTGTCATGGGGTTGCAAAAAACCTCAGCCTTCATGCAAAGATCATCTTTCTGCCAAAGTTCAACCCTTTCTGAAAGCATGATGCCACAGGAGCAACTCCATAGAAGGTCACTAGATTTTTATTTTATTTTATTTTTTACAGAAGTAGGACAAAACTGTATTTTTTTCCCGGCTCTGTCCTTAGAGATAGATGACTATTTTAGCTAATAACTTCCAAATTTTGGAAATGTCAGCCTGGGACAGAAAGCTTGCAAGGAGAATTTCACTCCCAAGGAGCTGGTTTGGCAAAATTATGAATTGTTCTGTTTCCCATTAGAAGACTCCATACTGAGCTATCTTAATAATGAACAATGCTACTAGATCTGCTTTTACTGTGACTTCCATGATGGCATCTTTCTGGAATTAAAAGACCCTGTGTGAAGTATCCGTCTACCATCAGTTCTCTAAACTGCATATGTGCAATTTTATTAACACATAAATAATGATTATACAATGTACAGCTATCAGATGTATAATCACAAATTTAATTCATTAAAATGAATTAAATATTCTTAAGAGTGAAATATTTGTGTACAGGAGGAGCAAGACTAGATCCACAATATAATGCCTCATTAAAGTATAACATTCCATTGCTGTATCCAATGCCAATATTGCCACATGATCCAATGATAAAAAAAAATAGATAAAAGAAGGAAAAAAGAGCAAGAAAAATTGTAGCTACACCAGCAAATCTTTTACTATCATTACAATTTGTGTGCTGTCTGTATTGTGTGCTCTCTTTATCCTTCTTCATTCTTTTTTCCCTAGTTCACTAATGTGACCTTTTGTGGCTTCGAAATGGTAAGAAACCTGGAAATACAGTCTATTTTCAATGTTCGTATTTGCAAATCTCTTTACATGAGTGAATATTTATTTGAAAGTATTTCAACTCTTTGGGATAAAACAGATCAAATGTTTAACATCTTAACATGGAGTCATTTTGGGGTAAGCTGAGATGTTAGAAAAATGCAACATTGGATTGAAACTGTGGAGTGTTTAGTGGCAGCTATTGAATTTGGCTGGGATGTTACCAGAGGATATTCTTGTCAGATATGCACAGGGGTGTTTATAAAGAGTTTGATCAAACAGAGTTTTGATTTTCTGTATAATCAAAATAGTTAGGTCTCCAGTGGGTGGTATCTCTGCTCTTCTTTGTTTATGTTCAGACGCTTTTTTTTCTTGACTAGCAGAATAATCCATGTGTTATTTCCTTGGAGGTCTTTCACAGTATTGACCAGACCAGTCTGGCTTATCTTGAGATTAGTCAAGTTTTAAGTGACCTGGCTACATCCAAATACAATGAATCATTCATTTCCCCTGCTTATTATTGAAAGTAAACTGTGGTGTTATTTATAGATTTATTTATATGTCAAAGGAGATACAACCACTTTACTTATTTCTGTCTTTTTATTTCTCATAGCATGATTATTTCAGTGCAAATATATGGTATAATACCCAGTGTCTAGCTAACAGAGAAACCTATGAAGGTAAAATATTCAGATTTTAAATTTACAAGAGAAAGAGAAAAAAATCATAAAAATTATAAAGCACTTTTTGTAAAGTGAATTGAGTTCAGCTAACTAACCTCAGATTTGTGAAAGAATTCATATTCCACTAAACTTGCATGGAACTTGGGGACCAATCTTCCCTAGTTCATGTGAACATATCATTCTTAATTGCCAAATATCTCTTTAATTTTAGAGCTCTTTAATATCTTTAATTTTGTCCTGCTTCTAATATTCTTCCACAACTCATTATATCGGGCAAAAGGGACAGAAACCTATGATTTTGACATGTCGGTGCAGATTATGGAAAGGCTGTATGGAAAGAATCCTGGGCCTCCTCTGTGCCCCTTGGCACAGCTCTGTAAAGCAATCCCGTATCTTGTTCTCCTGCAGTTACCTGTTAGGCAGCTTGTTGATAAGACCACCACCTAGCGCACAGAGTGCAGAAAGCACTTACACTGGTTACAGTCAACACTGCTAAGTGACCCTTGAGAAACTTTGCATTACTGAGATGAGGATTCTTTCTTGGCTAGTGCATGTAACACTCACGTAAAATGAAGTTATTCGGGTCTTGAAAAAAATTTAGCCTGTGGACAATTCAATACAGATTTAAAATATTTTAAAAGATATATATAGTTATAGATATATAAAACACATTTTACATAAGCAAGGGAAGAAAATTTCAAACACATGTGTGTATTTTCTGGCTCTTAATATTGTTTTCCATATTTATTTGAATACAAAACAGCTACTTTTGCTATACAGATTGGAAACAACATTTGAAAAATCCAGATCACAAGTTCTTTTAAAAAGTATCATGACGTCTACTGAGATATCCCATATCCAGAGGTTGGTGTGTATATGTCCATGCAGTATAGAGTTAGCTGAAGGGAAGTATTCTTATGCCAGAATTATTTTTTGTGAATACACCACCATTTCTTGTCTCATAAAAGAGATGACTAGGAAAGGACTCAACTCATGACCAGTGCAGAAAAGGGTCTAGGGAATTTCTCATGGTACAAGAAGGAAGGTACACCAGACAATTAATAGGCAGGAGATTTAAAACAAATGAAGGGAAATGCTTCAGAAAACGTAAGGAAAACAAATTCATAAATTGCTGTTGAACAGGATGATCTACATGCACTCTCTGGTCTAGAGAAGTCCCTCAACCACAAATCTGTAAAGACTATACAGGAGATTATTCTATACATGTCCAAGTTCTTGTTGTTTTTCCCCATGCCCAAATATTAGACTAGATAGACCATATCTCACTTTAAATGGCTATTATCTTATGTACTGAAGTATGCTTTTCATATCTTTAAAATCATTTTTATTATTTCACTACACTGAAAAAAATACTGCACAAGCAATAATGTTCCTTCTAAGCTGCCCAGAAATATACCCAAAGGAACATCCATTTTGTGTGCAGTGCAGAGTCTGTATATTTAATATTTGTGAATGTATAAAATCAATCAATTATATAAACTGGTATAGACCCTGTTTTAAAATTACTTAGCAAATAATCTGCAATTTTTTAAAGAGATGATAGATTAATGAAGATTTCATTTATTCTAGAGGATGTTGTTAGTGTCACATTCAACAGAGAGAAGTCATGGAGCCTGGTAAGAAAATGGAAGTTTTGCGTTGACTTCAACGGTATGCTGCATGTTACAAGTCTGTCTGATGGTTTAATAATTTTAAGATTCCTATTTTGTGACCGTTTCTCTGCCTGAGTATTTTGAGCTTTAATATCACTACTCCATAAATGCTGGCATATTCTATCCCAGGATTAAAAATTTAAAATTGCTGTTTAAAATTTTTTCCATACTTTTTTATCCGATAACTTCTAGTTCATACTATACCCTAATAATCTTACTGTTAGATTGGTAACCTCTGGCCCATTTAGAAACAAAAAGGCACCAGATAGTTGTAAGTGGCTGTCTGCATGGATTTAGATGGACATCCAGGCACCAAAATTTGAAATTCTTTATCTGAAAGAATTTATTCCAGCTATAGAAAAACTTGCTTAACTTTCACCTCCCAAGTTTTCCATTTGCTGATACCAGTGGAATGATTAAAGTTTGTCTTGGTTTCAAATGAATGGTAGTTTCTATTCTAGTAAATGTCAGGACCTGAATAAATCTAAGTACTGCTGAAGAGTTTTGTAGGAAGACATTCCACTCTGATACTCCTAAGCCTTTTATATCAACGACACTGAGCTACTTTATGCTGAGAATCTGACTTTAACTTTAGCAAACCGAATCAGAGCAAACTCAAACAAGCCCCTTCATAATGCCAAAATGCAGAATTTATTAACTGTCCATTTTCCTTCTCTCAGTTGTCAACCTGCTTTTATAGTTATGATCCCTTCCATGAATGGTCAAGTTGCCTTCCTCAAAGATTCTATGGCAGAAAGAGATTTTCCAAAAGACCGGTAGCATTTCTGGTGGATTATCAGCAGAATACAGGAATCAGTATTTTTAGGACTCAGGTATGTTGTGGAACCAGTGACAGTGTCTCTTGCTTTGCTTATGCATATGATGTTTATAAATTAGATTAAATTGATTATTCTTCCTTGTCACACTAACCTATTTGAACAAAGAAGGCTGAATGGTGTGGGTCAGTAGTTTAGGCTAGACACTTCAGCCCAGGAGATTTTGATGCTGTTCTCAACACCTTCACCGTCTCCCTAGTCAGGCAAATTGCTTTGTTTGTCTGTGTTTTTCTACTTGTGAATTGGGGCAATTTACAATACCTGAGGATTTATTCACTGTGTGAAATCCACTCTGAAGAGATTAAGAGGAGGTTTACAGAGTGCAAATGCTTCTCTGGTTTGTATTGTACTTCTGTCTGACAGAAAATTTCTCTTAAGAGTTTGATAACTCTGCTTTGGATGCACTAAAATTGCAAAATAGGAATGACATTTTTCTCTTTCATTTCTGTGCTATTTCCTTCTTCTGGTCTACAGTATCAAAAAACTTTTCAGTGAGCGCAATTATTTTGATGAATGAGTTTTTATATTTAGCTGGAAATACAAGCTACTTCTCCAGGCTTCCCACAGATTCAGCTACAGTTCCTTTGGTTTAGATACAGCTCCTTTCCCTTGACTTAACAAACTTTTCATCCTCTAAATATGGGGGGAAAAATCCTTTCTTGTGTACTACAAGTGACTGTGGAGGGTTTGTATTATTTGACATTTGGAAATAGACATTTGAAGTCAGATTCATAATATTCACTGCTTTCTTTCTCCAGCATATGTGTACTACTTGCTCTCTCCTGACTTAAAATTCGTTACCAGCTTAAGCGTACTGTCTAGTCTTCTTTTTTTTGGTAGTCTATATAGTAAGAATATAAAGACTATGCAATTATCTTAGTTGTTGATACTTATTTTGTTGTTTCGCTCCAGAAAAAGTCAGTGGTTGCTGTTTACAATATAAGAAATCGCAGACTGCAAAAGAAAACAAAATTTCCAGTGTTTGAATTTCCAAACACTGGGTTTTTGCCATATGGAATGTTTTTCCACCCAGAGACTCATTTTCTGTATGTTTATGGAAATGAGGTATGTATACAAAGAAAGTAATATCGAAGTTCAGTATAATGTAAATTATTATTTTTGGTGGAATTAAATGGTCCAAACTTGTTGTTAGGACTGTTTCTGCAAGTTCTTGCTGATTTCAGTGGAATCAAGCTCAAAATCATTAGATTTTCATGCATTTTCCAATTATTGGACTCGCTTGTGTTGCAGGGTTTGAGTTGTCTGTTAGATTTAAATTGCTGTGAGACTTTATGAAATGACTTATTAGTTATTCAGCATCTGTAGCATTGTCAGAAATGGGTCTTTAGTGAGGAAATACTTTATTTTAGTTTTCTGGTGAGTACTCAAGAAGCTATCCATAAACAGCTTTTGATTATGGGGAAATCCTGAATCAACAGAAAGAAGTTATTTATTATAAACAAAATTCTGTGTTCTGGCAGTTTGGTCTCTTCACAGTACTTATATACATTACTGAATACATTAATAAAATAGATTGCATTTTTACACTTGCTGGAATACACATGTATCATTTTCAGAAAATATTAATTAAGTAATAAACAATCTTTGTAGAGGCTTGTAACTCAGCAGTGACTATTATCTCTTTCATAGGTTTGGTTATCCAGTGATGGAGGCAATTCTTTTCACTTATTAATCAGTCTGGAAAATGAAAAAATTGTAAAAACAAACACATGTGTGTACACTCATTCAGTTGCATTTGTGAGTGATAAGGGAAGCATTTTCTTCAGTAAGGCGGGTGAGGAATTTAAACCTACTTCTGCAGTGAAATGAGGCATGACAACTACATGAAAAGACTGCTTCATTAACCACTCATCATGCACGTCTTGTTAATGCTATTCCACAGTAAAAAGTTTGAAGGGTTACAGAAAGTCTTTGAAACTCTACAGTCATATTAATACTTTACGTTAGTAAGTTCTGAGTGAATTGCCAGGTTAGAATAGTTAAAGCAGAGACAAGATTTGTACAAAGAAGTAATGTTATATTAGTTGTATAGTTGGAAGAATGAACCTTGTAAGCACACAGTCCTTCTCCTAGTTTGAAGAGTAGCAGGCTTCAGGCAAAGTATTATACTGATGTCAACATACAAAGTCAAACAAGGAAAGTGTAGTATGTGATTGTGCTAAGCATGAGGAATCATGCTTCACTAAATGCTGAGAGGCTGTTAAAGGACACAGTGAGCTAGTCAGTCATATACCATATTTTCCTTGTTCATCTGCTGCAGGATGCAGATGGCTGTAATTGAGTAGCTCCTGTATTGTCATTGTACAGACTGCATCTTAATAGGCAGACTTGTCATTTCTCCTTTTCCATTTGTGGCAGTGTGCGATGTATAGCATACTAAGATAAAATTGGTTTATATAGATGGTATCAGGAAAGTATAGATGTAATTTAGCTGCCTTTTAATTCAGCTTTTCACTTGAAAATGAGAGCACCTATAAGAAGATAACTTTTCACATGTCACTTTTGGTGACATAACAGTGATTCAGTAACCTAAGAGCTGCTGTTTTTAGTTGAATGTTTTTGTACTATACTTTGCCATGAAGGAGGAGAAAATGTGACATTATTTTTGCCTAGTGGAATCCAAATCCAGCTTGTTCATCGCTCCACTAATATAGAAAGAAACCTATTAAGATGGATATGCTTACACAGATTTCACTGGAGGATGAATATACTGATGTTTGTTTTATCAAGAAGTAAACCATGTATGAAAAATTTTGAAAATCAGTAGGAATTTTGCCAATTTTTTTTTCCCATAGTTCAGGTTGAGCCCTAGGATTTCTAATCCTATAACGAGCTGCATGTACATGAAGCCCTCTTTTCTTGTAGAACTTCCTTGAATATATTAGACATAAGTATCCACCCCACTGACCAGTGCAGGATAATGCACATGATATCTTTTGAGGTATCTTAGGAGAAAAAATTCCATTCTGCTTGCTTGTCAATTTGTTTTAAGGAGGTTTTTCCCCATTAATATACTGTGAGAATGTTTCTTTAGAGATATATCAAAGCAAGAGATCTGACTGGAACTACTGAACCTTATAACTACCACTTTATCAGCTTAAGAAGCATGACTTTTGCCTTTTCCTCATATGCATTATCTTCTTTTAACTTATTGCCTGTATTTCTCCTCTGTAGGTTTGGAAACATATACCAGGTCTGTGACTTCAACAAGAAGTGTTTTCAGTTTATACTGTGACCACTTGGGAGCTTTGCATCTAATTAATTTTAATAAGTCAAATTTTGACAGGCTGCACATAAGAAAGCTAGATGTTTTAACATCAGTGGAGGTCAGCTGTCAAAAAATTTAACTAACTAACTGTTGCAAAACATACTTAAAATCTGTAAGGAGGAGTTTGTCTCTCACTGTGCACAAGTGCAAGAAGATTGAGTTTGTGCAAGAAATAGAATCAATTATATCCTTATGGTATGGAGAATGCCAGCCTATAGCACATGTATGGCTATACATACATTTTAAGTGTATAACCTGGACTATGTTGCAGCTGTTCAGCATTCAGAATAGATAGCTATGAATCCTTTAGTGCCAGTCTCCACTCTACCACAAACAGAGTGAACTGAGCTCTATTTTTAGAGCCACTCTACAGCTCCCTCCAAAGGGAGCATGCTTGACCCTAGCTGGGGTTGCCAGGCTGCACTTGCCTGGTGGAGAGGGTTTGAGCTTGCCCTTTGCCCTTGGAGCACAGCTGGATCACCAGTGCTGCTGCATAGGCAGTCATTACTTTATATGGAAAATAAGGATTGCCTTTTCTGATACATATAACTTTTCATTTATCCACACTGAATTTTACCAGAACTTTTACGATCAGTCCCACGATACCATGACGTCCCTCTGCAACTCTTCATAGTCAGACCTTATCTGTACTACCCTTAGTAGCAATGGTGACATTCATCACTTTTCCAGTTCAGTTTTGAATAAATCAAACGCTAATATGCCGAACACAAAGACCGTGTGGAACTCCACCAGTAACCTCCCTCCCCACAAGAACTGACCATTTACCCTTTGTAAGAAGGATCTCCTCTCTGTAGGACTACCAATTTTTCAATTGCTTATTTATCCATGAAAGGGTCTCTCCTCTACTACTATGGCTACTTCTTTTCCCTAAAAGCATTTATAGTGACCTCACTGAAAGCCTTTTGGAAATCCAGGTAGACTGTATCAACTGGATCTCCCTTGTGAGAGAACTCCAGAAACTGAGTCAATAAACCATCAGCTCTTCCCCAGTATTTTCTATTTGTCAGTATGTCCAGGAATTCTGACTTTTTTTTTTCTTCTATTCTTTCTTTCCACTAGTTTGTCTAGGGTTAGCATCAGTCTTACTGCTCAGTAGTTCCCTGAAGTTTCCTTGATGCTCTTTTTAAAAACTGTTGGCAGTTAGTCAGCTTCCATAGTCTGCTGCTAAGGCAGTTTTAAGTGACAAGTTACATATCACAGTTAGTAATTCATCTGTTTCACTCTTGAATCCCTTTAGAATTCCTGGGTGAAACCATCCAGCCGGTGGGTTTGTTCCTGTCCTCCAGTCTCAGCTATTGATGCTGCAGTTTGAAGCAGCCTCTACGCAGAAGGTTCCACAGTGGGAACTTCCCCAGCTTCTCCACAGCTGACATAGCTACCAAAAATTCACTTAGTTTTTCTGCTATGGTCCTGTGAGGTTTTTTTGGGTTTTTTTAGTATTTCTATACTTTAATTGGTCCTACAAACTATCTGGCAATTTTCCTGTTCCTGATGTGTTTGAAAAATAATTTTGCACCATCTCTGTCCCTTTTGTAAGCTTTTCCTCAAACTTTTTGTGGCTTGTCTTCTGTGTTTATACCCTCAACCAGCCAAAAGTTACAATATCATCTAGTATCATCTCCAGTTTTTGAAGGACACCTTTTACTTCTAATAGCATTTCTCCCCCAGTGTTTAATCTAAGTACACCATGGACCTATGTAACAGTCAGGAGCAAGTCAAGAGTTGCTTCGCCTCCTGTGGATTCCCTAACCAGCTATTCCATGAAGCAGTCAGTGACAGAATCTAAACATTAGGTTTTGGTATTGCATCTTGATGGGACATTTAACCAATATTCAGTCCCAATTAGTGGGATAACAAATTTCCCATTATTACTATATTCCTTACCTTCACATCCTGCTTGATCACTCCCAGCACATCCCAGGTGCTCTTACTATGCTGGTCTGGCAGTGAGTAACAGTCCTTCCACTGCATTTTTCCTATTCAGTCTCCAGATTTCAGAGTTCCTGATGGTACTGGTTGGCAGAGATAGCTTGATAATTGGATTTGACTCTAAACTTTCCTTGCCATATAGTGCCACTAACTGTACTGGCACAGCTAGCTCCTCCTTTTATACTTTGTACCTGTTACTGTTCTACTGATAATGGCATAATCAGAATGTTATACCTGCTAAACCAATATAAGTACTACCAATCATCATTCAGTGATATAATCCTACTATCATTTATTATTCCTTTTTCATGATACTATAAATCAGTACAAAAATGGTCTAAAGGAATACGTTGATTGCTGTTTAGACATTTTTGACAATAATCACACAGTTCAGCTAGTACAGGTTTTCCTTTGCTATAAAAAAGAAATAATAGTGGTATTACAGATTCTACTATTTTGAGACCAAATAAATGTAACTTTTAAAATGATAGTTATTCTATGGACAAGATATCCATCACAAGGAAAATAAACAGCCTCTTTTATAGGAATTAATAATTTTCATTGAATCCATTTCACAATAGTTTTTAGACTGGATTATGGGGCATCAAAATAAGTTTATATTCTATCAATCATATTAGATAAGGTATAACTAAAAAGATGACCACCTTCTTTTCTCTGATATTTTAGGAGGTAAACAAATTATTTGACCATGCATTGTCCCCGCAATATATCACAGAACAGCAAATGATATTCTTTGAGCATAATTCACCCAGCAGAAGGAAGGGGAGTATCAAGAGCTCAAGTATTCATTACCTGCATAAAGGTCAAGTTATACAATATTGGTAAGATAATAATGATAATATATTAAGACTTAATAAGTCAGAGTATTTAATTCTTTCAAATGTTAACTAGCAAAAGGGCATTGGCAAAATATGTTATAGTTCATATTTTGATTTTTTTGATATGCTATTTTAGAAATTTAGTAATAAATGGCAAAATGTTTTACCAACTGTCAAGTTTCATAATTTGGTTGCGGAAGTATGGGTGGCATTTTTTTGTCAATTATTACTTTTTTCACTCTTCAAAAATAGATCCACTCTTGTAGTTTTGGTTCAAACCAAAAGCTGAAACTCTGTGAATTCTCAGAGACTGTTAAAAAGTTATTATTTGTCAGTTAACAGCAAAGATTAGAAATATTACCTCTCTTGCCTTTTAGTTGATTGCTGGAATGACATAAGCAGCAAATAATCTAGTTAAAATAACAGCCATTTGAGAGAGTCACAGTTAATATTTATTAGAAGCCTGCTGAGTCCAGTATGTAAGGCTGCTGTATCTGATCCTTAAAATACAATGTTGTAGTTTTTATAAAACCTGGGTTTATTGTGACTTCTTACTTGTTTTCTTCCCATGTGCTAATATTATGTGTTGAATCAGCACTTTACTGGTGCAACACACTTCAGTAGACTCTAGTAGGGACCAACAAGAGTGGACCAAGCCTTATTTTCAGCTGACCCTTAAGTATTTGTAGTTATATCAGTATTTAAATTTTGTAAATCAATGTAATGCTCATTAAAACAGCATACTAATACAATGGGTTACATTTATAGTGCCAAAGGTATCCAGTCCACAATGCACGTATTGGACTCTGGGCCAAGTAGTCCAGTATGGCTTACATTCACACTCCTCAGGGGTATTTGAGGCTTTATTCAATCTACAAAGGATTTGGAGTGTCCTCTGGCTTGGTATATATCCCACAGGCCTTTGCCTCTGTTTACTGGCATGTCTCAGGTTTGAATATTGGACATACCACCCGACCACACTCAGGATATGGCTTTTTTTTTTTTTTTTTAATTAAGTTGTTGCTTGGACTAATGAGAGGATGGCTTTGCTGCCTGCTAGATTATTGTTTATTCAGCATGTTTGCCATGCCTGGCATGTGGCATGAGGGCATGTGTAGACACGTGTAAAGACAAGATCTGCACAGTTAGTGTTGGAGGATCATGCAGGGCTAGCCTTGTAGTCTCATCCATACTGTTTATATGGAGCTTGTCCTGGAGCAAGCTAGCTCACAGATCGCATCCAGGTTTTATCTCAGAGGGAGCTAGTTGGTTGGTTTCTGAAAGGATCCCAAGAGCAAATAGTAGATATGTAGGGTAAGACAATCAAGGTACCAGCCCAGGAGTGAAAAGCTTTAAGGTTAAATTCTACATTCTAATGGCTGTTTCTAGTGAAAGATACCCTTCTGTTACAAGCCAATAACATAGTGTACAAGTACATTCTCATTTAACTTGGAATGCTTATCTGTATGTTACATTTCTAACCAATGGACTGGAGACCAGACTGTCTCAGTCACTAGTGTTTATTGACGTGCACCTGAACCCCCTGTGCCCTTGAGACTTCTAGCCTCCATCTTTAAAGGAAGCAGAATGGCCATCAAATCACTTATTTTTTCACAGCCAGAGCTGTAGGACAGGGCAGAGCTGTCAGAATGCATCTCCTGCTTTTGTTTCCAGTTTGTCTTATTGTAAATGATGGTAGGCAGAAGGGATTCTCTTTAAATTGTTGTAGGATAACAGAGTTCAGTTAATTAGAGTAGATTTTAGTTGTGTTGAATTCTTCATATTTGTTTACACAATGCAAGAAGGTGCCCTTAGAGCCAGCTAAAAATATCTCCTGATTTCAGGTCTTGTTTTCCAAGTGAGGCTGTACTCCTCAGCAACAGGTTCTCAAAGTGTTTGTTCTTCACAGAGGCACAAAAGAGAGAAAATTGTTTCTGTTCTTTTTCTAAAACAACTGAAAAGACTCAAGATGTTAGAAGTAATTTCCTGAATCTATGGGGCCTGTCTCATACACCTGTAACAGAATATATGAAGCTCTGAACAGCCCTCCATTGAAAGTACTTGGTAGTTCTTCTTCTAACATGGTGTATGAGACATCTTATTCAGCCCCCAACTATTTATTTGGCAGTCAGTCTGAGAGGACAGATCCTTGTGTTACTTCTCTAAGGACCACAAGAATGGATTTCTTGTTAAAGGAAGCTGAAATCTATGCTTGATTATTCTGGTGTCTGTAAAGAACTGTCCTTCAGAGCAGCAGTACCAATTACTTCCTCATATTTGCATACACAGTCTGCAGTACAAAGCAGGTATTCTGCACAGATGCTCGAAATCTCTGCTTTGACTAGAACAAGTTCTGAAAGCAAGGGCACAATCTATTCGGCACAACTTATTGGGTCTGCCTTTAGCTGGGTACTGATGCCATCAATATTGCAATTTCCAATACCAAAGATTCATAGATTCCTGAGTCCCTTGCATGACTCTCATTTCCCAGAAGTCTGGAATAGTTAGGAGATCCTTCCCTTGATGATCTCAAAAACTAATAGGTGTTACATACCTCAAAGATTTGAGTCAGTATTTTCCTTTTTGAGTATTGATACAACTCAGTCCAAGACGAAACAGTTCTGTTATCAAACCTAAACATGTCTTTTCTTATTATTACCTTAACAGAAGTTTTCAGAAACAGCCAAAGAGAAACAGAGTTTACATAGCATCAGTGAGCATGGTAGATTATTAGCAGCAGCAATACCTGAGAAGAAGATTTCTTAGATTACCACTGCTTCTAATAATCTATTGTACTCACTGACACAATCAGTTTGACAGTCACTATAAGAGATGTCAGTCAGTCACAAAAGATGTGTATCCTTAGCCACCTCCATCTAGGAAATAATTTGTACTATTCCCAGAATCTGCATAATAGTACAAATTCCAATCCACAGGCATAAGAATGTTTAAATGTTATTGCTTTCCATTTTTGTGTCTGTCTTTAAGTTTAAATAGGCAGGTGT
Organism: Apteryx rowi; assembly: GCF_003343035.1. Taxonomy (NCBI): domain Eukaryota; kingdom Metazoa; phylum Chordata; class Aves; order Apterygiformes; family Apterygidae; genus Apteryx; species Apteryx rowi. The sequence continues at coordinate 7,798,478 of NW_020450760.1, forward strand.
GAGGGGGGATTCAATCCCATACTGCATTTAATATAATCCTTCATTTATGTGCAAATCTGCAGACTAAAAGCTTTATGGTGTCTCAACACCACTTCCCCACCATATTCTGTTTTCCATAAAGTTTACATCTGTACCACAACCTAAGGTGGTTTTTTTTTTTGAAATTTCTAAGGGGTTGGGTTTTTTAAGAATTTGTGTCATATTAAAGTAACAAATTCCCATCTCTATTGCCCCAAACCACAAAATTCGGAAGAAATGATTGCTCTGCACATTTTAGATGTCACAATATAGGAAGTTTCTTACACTCTTCACTGTCTTTATTGACCTATCTAAGGATCAGGGAATTTCAATTCAAGTATGTGCCAGCTTGTATGAAGACATGCTCCAAGATAGCTCATTTAGAACCCACAAGGCATATTACTATGCATTTTAGCAGAGAAAAAGCAATTTCTTCTACTTCTTATGAGTATTCCCATAACACATAGGGATTATAGAAACTGTGCTCTGTGTGTGTGTATGTATGTATGTGTGTATATATGTAGTTTAACTCCTCTGAAGACTATAAGTAATTTTGGTGTAGTATCTCAGTTTGAATCTGGTAAAGCTTTGTTTCGGTCACTGAATAACCTGGCTCAGAGCACCTTCTTCTAGTAACTAATTCTGTGTCAACAGCCACAGAGTACATATGGACACGGCTGCATGAACTCTGTTTACTGAAAGAAAGGTAAGTAATTGCTCTTTGGGTTTTTTTTTTTTCAGCAGACAGGCAAAGGGCTATACAATCTAAGAATCCAAACCTATCCCATCAGTTAGTAGCATTATGAGGACTTTCTTTTAAATATCCTTTCATCTTTGCCGGTCCCCTGACTTCCACATCTGATATTTGCCAGTTTGCTTTGACTCTGGAAAACAATTTCTCTTCGGAATTTGTAGAAATAGCATGAAATGTATATGCTGTTTACCTGGGGAATTATCCAACACAATAAGGAAACTTATACTTCCTGTCATTATAGGCCAGTCGGAGCAGCTCTGGTAGTCAGTGATTTCCCACTGGAATATTCTCCACGTTATTTGTCCTCTGTCATTGTAAACGTTCTGGAGAAGTTCCCCATTGAATCTGAAGGAAGCAGTCCCTGCATTAAATATACATTAACTGTTATGAAGGGCTTAAATGACAATAACATAACACTCCACATTTCTAATCCTGGTAAGTTGCAGATGTAGTCAGTCAAGTGTCATTGATTCTTTACAGTAAAAGGGATCTTCATATACATTCCCTCTTATTTGAAGTCCTGAACTGCAGTCCTGTGTTGCAATACCACTGTTCCCTATTCTAAATAGGCACACCACTTTTTTGCGGGCAAAAAGCTCCACTTGAAATACAAGTACCAAGAACAGCCTAGCTCAAAAGCCATTGCCTTTGGCAGGTGTGAAATACCACTGGATGAGAGATATTTTACCTTTGTGACAATTAGCAGCAGCTCCCAGATCACAGCCCCTGAGTTCTGAACTCAGCAGGAGTCAAAAGATCCTACATGCAGACCATGGAGGCAAAATTCTCTTCTGGGCACCTGAAATACCAAAGCCTATGCTGAGTCCCGAAGTCAGTGAGGGGTTGGTGGCCATTGCATTGATGGAGGTAAGGCCTTGCCATTCTTGAGCAGCAGTAATAGTTGGCTTACAGGAGCCCTTGCTGCATCCTCTCACTACAAACCCCAGCATGCTATGAGCAGCCAGGTCTTGTGAGTAGCAAGGGATGCCAGGAGCTGTTGCTTCTCTGAGTAGCAGCTCCTGGCTTTCATTCCTGTTGAGTTCATAACCTAAGGTTTTAACCTCATAACCTAAACATTTTCTGCTTATTTCAAGCATTGCATATGCACATGCGTATAGGTGCCTGTGTATGTAATTAGGTTCTTAAATATTCTTTTCATTTTAGTTGTGGTGTGCTAGGAACATAGTTATACAATCATTTTAGAAATTGCTATTATCTATAAAGATGTTATCATTTACCAGCTGATTGCTAGCACTCCAAAACTTGTTGTTGTCCTCTCACAACTAAGTCACTTTAAGAGCTTGTGGGAGCAAAATCCACTACAGTGCAAAGTCAGCTGCCAGCATTCTGATCACCTTCAGCAGTGTGGCGGAGTGCTTTACACATGCTACTGTGGTAAGATGAGGAAGTGGAAGAATCATTGCTCCATCCATCTGCTCCATCTCTCCAGCTGAGCTGGCTGTGGTACAGGTCACTCAATAGGCTGCAAATCAGTTCTGGATGAGAATGTGATGACTTTAGATAAAGATAACCCAAAAGTCAAAACTGCATTATCTTTCTTTCTGATGTATGCTAAATTTAGTATGCATATTAGTTCAACTAAGAATAAATTGGTGGTTGAAGTCAGGTATTTGATTACAAACATATGTTCTTTGAATGCAGGAGGCATGAAATGTGTGTGTGTTTTGTTTTGTTTTTCTGAAAAAGCCACTTTCAGCCACTGCTCGGGCCAAGAAGCGTTGTCTCTTTCCTTTTCGCTAGTGTTTATTCTGCTGTTTCTTGGCTTTCTGCTCCTTTGTCTGTCATTTTCTGTGTTTTTTCCCCACTCCTTCCACTTCACCCTCACTGAGACAACACTCCCTTTCAACCAGTCTTTGTGCTCCAGTTTTCCACATGACTTTGAGGCAGACACCCCTCAGATTTCATCTCTTTCATAAAGGAACTCAGACTCTGCATTTCTCCAAATCAAAGGCAGTTGTTATACCCAACAGTGGCACAAGTCTAGTAGAACTCATCTTTTTTCAACATATGGTCCTGATGAGGTTTAAAAGGCCTAATCAGAAGTTTTAAAATAGTGACACAAACTCAAGTCTTTGTCGCTTGAGTGACATAGTACAGTGAGCTGACACCTATATCAGTTGCTTCTTTTCAATTTTTCTTACTATGTCCAAAAATGTGTCACTATATTGTTCTGAGGAAAGAGTACTGCCTCCCAAAGTGCCTCTCTTTGCCTAATGAGTTTGTAAGCGCACCCAAAGATCATATCATTATCTACCCTATAGGAAGCTTTAAGCTGATCTCTATTTTCTCAGTAGCTTGTAAGACCTTTTCTCTGTTTGTTACTGGGAAATAGTGAGGTGACTGCTTAAAAGGTCAGCTTCCCATCCAGAATGGTCTTGGACCAGATGACCATTTATGTCTTTGTTGACTGAATGTTAACCAGAAAATTTCTGATTCCATTGCATTAATTTCTGATACAGCTTTGCACCGGACAAATCCAAAAGAAATTCCAGAAGCTTCCCTTCCTCCCTTTCTTATCTGCACAGCAGTTACTAGACTTGCTAGTTAAGATTAAGCATTTGTAGTCCCCCTTGCACTATCTGTTATTTGTTGAAAACATTCAGCACAGCAACAGGGATCTGTTTGGCTTCTGAGTATCAAGAAAGTCTAAAGCTAAAACACCTCAGAAATCTCAGTCATAAAACTAGATTTAAGTAATCCCCTTTTTAATTTAAAATCAAAAGATTTTAAATTTAAATCAAAAGATACTGCATCAGGTAACCACTCTCAGGGTTTCTGCCCTGGCACAGGAGAACATTTCCACTATAAAGCAGTTGATCTCCCTAATGCACCCGTAGCCTGAGTCATCAAGATCCTCCTCCTGAGACTATTTCATGACTATTTATAGCAAAATCCTGATAAAGCTGCTTCAGGACAACTGTTCAGGTGCACAGTCTTATCCTGCAATAAATACGAGGTAATACGTGGACACTTATCTCACAATGAAAGGAGCATAAACTACCCATTGATCACAGAGTAAGAGCAGCTAGATTTCAGGAGGTCATGCACTAAGCTAATCCTGCAGTAGCATACAGAACGCACCTGCTGGTGTACTTCTGTGCATGGGCACACAGACAGACACGCTTTCACAGGTGAACAGTCCATAAAAGTCCCTGCCTACACATGCCCAGCATATGTCTTTTGGAAGTTTTATAGATTCTGGATGGAGGTTGCCATTGGTTCAGTTCTCTAATACTAAAAAGACCTCAATCATTTCTTTAATAATTTAGGAAGGACAGCTGTTGTATCCACCAGTTTCAAAAGGACTTAATCCTATCCAAACAATATTTTAACAACTTCAAAAAATTTTTTCGCTTCCTGACTGTTGTAAATTATTACTGAGAAGATTAGTATTTATTGTCATGTTTTGAGAGTGTCCAGAGAATGGACACATGAAAGCAGAAAAACACATGTAAAGCTAGGTGGGTTCTGAAGAAGTAAGAAAAGTAATTTGAACTGTGAACAAGGAGAGGGTGATCAGCAAAACCTTTTGAGACCTGAGCTGTTTGCATACTTCCCGATTCCTTTAAATGACCAGAAAGGGATACTACAACCAGCGTCAACGTCTTTGAAAAGCCAGTGTGCGCTAAGCCTGAACTGTCTTTCCTTTCATGGAGTGTATGTATGTCCCCAATTCCTGAACTTTAGCATTGCCCAATTAAAAAAAACAACCTTCATTGGGTTTTTTTTGGTAGCACTATTTTTAAATAGTTTGTTTTAAAAGATCAAACTGGTGTAAATTTCCAAGACAAGAAGCAGCTATGTCATTCTTAAATTTTGTCGTAAGGATGCATAAATTGATTCTGCCTGGTTCCCTTAACAGCAAGTTCTATGCTACACCGAAATTTATTTTTGGTGTAGCTGTTGAAACATAAAAATTCAGAGACATAGATGTGGCTTCTGCTGCAGTGCACAAAGCAGAGTTTCAAGTTACCTTGCAAGGAATGATAAAGGCCCAGAAAAGCAGTTTCTATGTCATTTCTTGCTTGTGTATTGGTCAGAAAGGTAGGCAAAGCTGAAAAAAACTGTGGTTAGCTAGGGAGCTTCTATGTCTATCCCATCTCTAGCTACATTAATGGTATTGGATGGGTGCTTTGGGGGAAGGTGATTACCACAAATGTTTTTAAATGAATTATGGTATAAATGTTATAATCACATGACCTTATGTGTCATGTTAAAATGAAGTGCTGATCATGTCACAGATTCTACCTGTAAGAGTGAGATTGCTGTAGCTAACATGAATTCATCAATCAATGTGGAATTCTACTCAGAAAGTTTTGTTTACGAACATTTTTAACTGAAATTATGGGGCAGATTGTTTTGCTATGTGGTCTTTCAAACGGCAGAAATGAGGAATTATTCAAAATGAAGGTCATCATTTAGGAACAGATCTACAATGCTAAAAATTAACAAAGTTTAACTCTTTGCTTTGCTTTTGTTAGGTAAAAATGGATTTAGAATCACTGATGTGGAAAAGACAGTGGTGATTCCAGGGAGCAGCAGCTTCCTAATCACGGCCATTCTGGACAATCAGACTGCGATAGCAGAGCCCACCATGCCTAACAAGGTGCCTTTCAACGTAAGCTTTCCATCCAAGCAATGGTTCATGCACAACTTTGGTACTGTAAATGGAAAAAAATGGGACTTGAAGTTAGACACGTGCAGATATTCAATACAAGAGTATAATCATATAGCAAAGAATGTCATTAAATACTTGGATCTGGACACAACTTACAATTTCACATTCAGAGTAACCCCTCAATATACAGGTAAGAGACTTGGCATTTAGTCCTTTTTTAAGTGTATAATTTGTATGCAGTGCATGCAATGGCCTTTAGCTGGTTTGGATGACTTTATGCAGCCCAACGATCTCAGCAAAGATAAACCTGGAGTTTCTCTACTAAAATCTCTATCCTTATTTTCAAACACTGTTTTGTGGAAAATTTATTCTAAATGCTTGTTTTCAGCCAAAAGTGAATTTTATCAGATTCTCTCTCTTCTTTCCCACTCAGAAGTAAAAGCACTTTACTTTGGCTGTTACAAAATCTTTTAAGTCTCTTTCAATTTGGTAGTGTCCACACACACATTGTCTTTATTCTTATAACTTAGCACCAGGTTAATTTAAAAGCTGAAACTAGCTGTAAATATAGGGTCTATAGGTACATTTGTAACTTTGATTCAATGTCTCAAAGTTAATTTGGAAAGTGGCACCTTTCCATTGATTCAAATGAGCTACACATATGACCCTTTGTTTTCATTAAAGAAAAATGGCTTTTGACAATTTTCAAATGAAAAAATGTGTACATAAATATAGTTGATGACATTTAAAATAAAGCTGAATGTTTTATTTTAAAAAGTATTTATTCATTTTCTATTGTATATGAACATATACATATATGCCCTTCACTCCCAGACCCCACTTTTTAAGTAGCTGGCCCTTAATAGATTATTGAATAAATCAGATTAATAAAATAGAAACAAAATTATTTTATTTATGTGAAAAATACTGTGGATTATGGTAACGTTTGTCTTGTAAAGCAAATTATTTCTATTGGTAAAAGTTTGCATGGGGGAGCTGTTTAAGAGGAGATTATCATAATCACTAATATAAACATCTCTCATCCAGACTTGAGAAGGGTATTTCTGCAGTAACTGGTATTGACTAGTTGAAGTTGGAGCTCACCCTGATGGACAATTCACTGAAAATATAAGCATATGGTAGTGTCATTGGTGCTGTTCAAATCACTAAGAAAAACAGCCCCTAGATAAGTCTTTAATATTCCAAATTAGGAGGACAAAACATCCAAAGACACATTTTCTAAAGATTACAGCATTTATGAATTCAGGTCCATTTGGAAATTAAAGACACTTGTGCTCCTAAACCCCCAAGGCACATGTGAAAACGCCAACTCTGACTTACAGAAAGGAGGTCAAGTCCTGACCTGTGCATCTGATACGACCCGAGCAACACCCAGCTACCTGGGGAGGCAGGGAGGAATTCAAGGGATGGGCACTGCTCTGGACACAGCAGTACTTTTTCCTAGGCTGAGCAAGCACTCAGCTAATACCAAAGAGTAATACCAGGATTTATAGCTGATTTTGCTGGGAGTAGGTGACCTGTCAAGATGCCTTCCTTGCCCATGGTTCCATAAGGAAACTCTTGTGGAAAAAGCACGTGCACCCTCCAGGAATGCTAAAATCTTGATAGTCAAATTATTACTTTTGGTCCCAGTTAATAGTTTCAGTGCTACCTGTCTGACCTTTCTGCCTGTTAAAGGATAAAAAACAACTCTGCTGCTGCCAATGCTGCTGCTGCCACTGATGCTTGTGTGCACTGCAAATGTAGTGAGGATCTTGCTCTGATTGCCATGGCCTGAACTGCCCCCTCCTATTGCTGCCAAGTGAGTCTGCCCTCTGTGTATAAACCCTCCATTCCGGGTTCTTGCTCACTGCACAATGACTTTGCATCTTAGTGGTTGCACTCTAGTCTCTGATCTTAAGACTATCGTTATCAGTCACTGGATTAATAAATCAAAACCCATTGCGGCCATCAGCCAGGAACTTAGGACTCTCCCTTCCCCCCTGCAGTGCTAACTATCAGGTTAAACCATCATGCTCCCCCATGCATGCTCTGTTTCTGGCTTCATTAACCCTGCGTACATGGCTACACAACAGGCATTTCAACAATAGGAAAGATGTAGACAGCAACTTACTCACCCAGCCCTATAGGCTAGTAGTTAGCTTCTCTTGAGAGAAGGATTTGGACTCTCACACTGTGGAGGATGTTGAACAAGGGGCTTGTACTTTATGGGTGACCGCTCTAACCAGTAGACTATGCTGCCAAAGGTCAGCATCCCTAGCAACAGCTGATTTCATAAAACTAGAGTAGCTCCATATATATTTTAGAACTGAAGATGAACACAGAAGATTTCTTTTAACCTGACTCAACAAGCCAACTGGATCGAGCTCCTTAGGAAATTTGGATGCCGCTTATATTAACTTATGTGAGAGCTAGATTCTTACTTGTATAGGTCAGAGCAGCCTGGTGATGCTCAGAAACAATGTTGAAAGAACACAAGGACAAGAGACAACGGGCACAAACTGAAATACAGGAAATTCCATTTAAACATAAGAAAAAACTTTTTATTGTGAGGGAGGTCAGACCCTGGTTGTGGAGTCTCCATCCTTGGAGATACTTAAAACCATACTGGACAAGATCCTGAGCAACCTGTTTTAGTTGATTCTGCTTTGAGCCTGGGATTTGGACTAGACAATCTCCAGAGGTCCCTTCCTACCTCAACCATTCTGTGATTCTGTGAGCGCTGGGAATTTGCAGGCCAAGTAGAAAGGCAAAGTCAGCCTTCAGACTTAGCCTTCATCTGAGCATGGTTTTATCAGATAATTTTAGCTTGGGTGCTTGAAACACAGAGAAATCCTGTTTTAAACACCTAAATCCTCACTGAGATCTAAACAAAGAAAACCAGTCAGGAAGAAAACTCCTTCCTTTACACTTGCGTGCATTTTCTTTTGTGCATTAACATGGATAAACTTAAAAATAAGCATTTTTTTTCTTAAAAAAAAAAACTATGTGGAGGACAAGAAGACAGTTTATATTCTAAGCCTAAGTAGCAGCATGGAAAGTATGTAAAGACTGAAGTGTCCCAAAGTTGCATTGCTAAGGGTAAGAATATTGCTACAGCAGAAGCTGACAGCTGAGATCTGTTATGTGGTTATGTGGAGTACTGGAGATGGGAAGGAGCTGACTTCTAAGAAAAGACTAAGCCCAAGGATCAGAGAGCTCAAAGCAGTGGAGGGTAGAGAGAAAATATTAACATCAGCACTTTCTACAGATTTTAAAGCATGAGGTAAGTGCAGATGGAAAGGCTAAAGACAAAAACTTACTTTCATTGTCTTCAGCTACAGTATGATAAAGGATAGGTTGGCCAGTCAGCCAAACTGGCARAGAAACAGTTACTGGTATTGTGGAGGGAAAACACACAGAGTTATGATGAAGAAAGATTTTCCCTATTCCTTTCACATACCAACTGATCCTTTCAATGGATCTGTGAAACTGAGTTCTAGAGTTTGAATTTATTTTTTTTCTTTGGGGATTTTCTTTAACTATAGAGAATGGAGTACTGAATACATGTCTTCAATTTTTTTGCTTGATTTCACAGCCTATCCAATGTTTCAAATGCGACTAATAAACCTCATCATTGGCAATCCATCACTACTGGAAGTGACTACAAGAGAGTACTGGGATGAAATTGATAGTTACATACTGGAATTCTCTGTTTACAACAAATTTTACAAGCAAGTAAGGGAAGACAAGTCATCCTTGCTTCCACAGTGGAGCTTTCTTTCATTCTGAATAGCTTTAGTAATGTGAGGGTTATCTTTAGACTGAGAGAATCTGAAAAGTTACAGATTAATTTATGTAGTGTAAAAAATAATTGTGCAAAATTTTATTGAAATTTCCAGTTCATCTTTTGTCAGTCCTTGGATAGAGCATTCCATAATGAACATTGTTCAAGAATATATTATGATATGATATGAAACTTCAAGTAACAGTATTCCTATTTTTTGTTTTTGATTCATTTTTGTATTACTTCTTGCAGTTCTTTTATAGCATCCTTTAAATTAGGGACAGTTTCTTTCTGAGCTTTCTCATTTCAGAGTCCTTTTCCTATTTAGTCATATATAGTTGTGCATTTGATTATAAATATTGCACATGAGATATAATAGGGAAAGACTAAAGGAGGTCAGACTATAGGCATTGGGTGAGATTAGTCTTTGTGAGAATGTCTTCTGAAGGAATGGGACTACCATGATATGGAAGGGAAATCTTAAATTGGTATTAGGAGACTTCAAGAACAGGGTAGTGATCTGAAAACTGTCTTACACTGATTTGTCATTAGAAAAGGCTGTAGAACAAATCAATTAAAGAAATAGCAAATGACTGCCAGGACAGAGACTGTTCATCCAAGAATTTTAAATAGGAAATTCCTCACTAGCTAACTGGTATCATTTCAATCAGTCAAAAGAGCAGAAAAAGACAAACATGCCACCCATTTTTAAAAAAGACTCCAGGGGTGATCTGAGGAATTGCAGTGACCAAAGTCTGACTTTTATGGGTGGGAAACTGATTGAAATTATTGTAAAATAGAATTAGTAGACACTTGCATAAAACAAAATATGAGGCAAGAATCAATGTGAACTTTAACAAAGGAAATCATGTCTGGCATATGTAGCAATTGAAAGAGGTTGAGCTAGCGATTATAGTATATTTGGATTTATAAAAAGCTTTGAGCAAGGTCCCTTTTTAAATTCTCTCAAAGAAACTAAGCTGTCATGGAATAGGATGGAAGGTCATCCATCAACTAACAACTGGATGGGAACAGGAGATCCAACTAAATGGTCGTTTTTTACAAATAATGAAGGAAATAGCTAGTGGGTACCACAGGATCTCTATACCTTCTGTACAAGCTATTCACAAATTACATTGAAAAGGAAGTGAATACTGAAGTGGAAAAGTTTGGAGACAACACAAAATTATGCAGCAAAGTCACAACTAATGACAACAAAGAGTTGCAGAAAGATTTAATCAGTGCAGGGCAACAAGGCAGTAAAACATCTGGTAAAATTCATGGTTAACAAATGCGTTTGGAAGAAAATTACAAAACAAGGAGCTCTAACTTAGCTGTTACTACTCATAAAGGGGATTTGGATAGGCAGCTCCATGCTCCATGGCAAGAAAATTCAAACTGAATATTACAATTATTTTCTTATGAAATGAATAGAGCAAAAAATAGGAAATCATCATGATGCTATTGTACAAATCCTGTATCTCAGATACATGCACTTCTGCTCATTCATCTCAAAGGCAGATGTAGTAGCACTAAGTAAGACATAAAGAAGGTGAACAGTAATAATGAGTGACAAAGGATGGGTTCCATACAAGCAAACTGAATAGGACATTCCTGCTTGGAAAAGAGATGATTGAAGGCAGATACGGCAGATGTCTATAAAATCAGTGGTGTGAAGATGACGATTTGTTGTTTCTCAGAAATGCAGAAGCTGTGTAGTAATTTGAGACAAACAAAAGGAAACACTTTTTTACATGCTGCCTAATTGAATTGCTGAACTCATTGCTGCAGGATGCTTTAGAAAACAAAAATTATAGACAAGACTAAAAATGGATTAGACAAATATATGGGGGATATGTCCATCGTTTGCTGTTGAATACAGTGGTCCAAATGCTTTAACAACTAACTGTCAGAAATAAGGACCAATCTGTATTATCCTGTTTCTTATATTCTTTCCTTGAACAGTCACAACTGGTCACTGTACAGATTGCTGGAATAAATGGACCTTTAGTTTGACCAGAGTGGCAGTTCCTATGATCTTGTGACAGACACTTTTTCTTTGAGTGTGTTCAGTGTCATGCTGAGGCAACATCAGTTGAGCAATATGAGAAGTTCAGTATAAAAATAACACCCTTTTCAAAGTATTCTTTCCATTTGTATCTACCATCCCTCTCCACTGTGATAGGCATTGCCAGTAGCTAAAAATACAAGCCCATAAATAACATCAGTGCCAATTATGTGTCACAGTGATCTGCCTGTACCATACTTGTCCACATCATTTCTGTCGATCAGTTTTACCAGCTCATAATTCACAACTGCTTTCCTCAAGTGCTCTGTTAAAAGTATGGCATTGCCACATAAACTGAAAACTAACAAAATTAGGCTTTGTTAGATTAAAAGTAAAACTGTGAATTCTTCAGAACACCTCACTAAGCACATTCTGGAATGAGTTCCTTCCTAACTAAAGAGGGATCACTTTAAATGGTCTCCTGATCATTACTGTGGGAACATAATATAGGGATAAAGCCAACTTTGAAATGAGCAGTTCCAAGATACACTGATTAAAACCAGCCCCTTTATCTCCTTGCACTAGGTTAGCAGGCAGGAGGAGCAAACTTTGCAATGCTGATATATCTACCAGTATAAATAAGATATTTACTACATTCCTTTAAATGGTAATGTTTGTTTTGGGAGTGCTAATTTATTTTCACAATGTAAATATCTACAGGGTAAATCTTCAATAGCTGTGATTATCCCAGAAGCATCATGTATTTGTGAAACATCAGCATTTATTATAACACTGAAGACTGGCTGCTTATATGGGAAATCAATTCATTACATTTCTCCAGTTCCAGTAACTGCTGAACTGTGGCTACAGAAAGCTCCAAAAGATGAAAATGGTTTTCTTATCCTGAAACAACTGCCGGTAAGAAAGCTAAGCAGCCATTAGGTGAATGTTGAAGAATTGGTATAGAAAAGGAAGGACTTCCTACTTTGTGCATTCGTTTTCACAGGAAAACCAAAAGCATGTGTGCTTGTTTAAAGTGAAGAAGTGAATGTCAACAAGGGCCTACCAATTTGTATAGCAGGAATGCATTGTGTAGAAATAAGTTAATGTGCAAAATCAGCCATCACATTTGAAAAAAATGCATGAAATGATTCGATTTTTTGAAGTGTGTTAAAATATGCCTTTAGCTATTTAAGTTGAATAAATTAAAGTACTACTTTCCCTGTAACCCCATGAACCTTTAACGCTTTTATTTTTTAGTAGAGTGTTTTGAGAAAGAAGAAATTTTTCTTGGGAGCCCTAAGTTCTTCCGCTATGAAAGATCTGAACTGAGATAGCTGGAGGCAAGAGACAGCACAGTTCTCAGTTATGATACCATTCACTATACTACTATTAGAAAAGAACCACTTAACTGTCATTCTATAAACATCTCCTGTTTAAATAGCTGAACATTTCATCTCCTACCAAGTTTTTTTTTAATTATGTGAAATGCATGGTCTTGAGTTTAAACTATTATAAAACTGCATAATATGTGCTGTGATTAAAACGCAAGTGATTAACAGAATTTGTCTCATATTAAACTTGTATTTTAGATTTGGTTGCCTAAATAAAATAACTTCATTCTGTATTTGGATCATGGAAAGGAATGTCAGATAGGTGTTTATATGTGTTCCAATATGAACATTCAGACATATACTCTGTTCATCTCTTTTATTTAAACTTAAGCCAAGCCTGTAAAAGTCTTTATTTGTGTAACAGATGCACTGAACATCCTTAGGTTTCAGTCACAGTGGGCTGAAAGCAACTAATCTCCTTTGAACATAGTTTCTGAGCAGCGAAGAGAGTAGAGATGAAAGATCATCTGAAGGTCCTGAGGCTAAAGGACTCAGTCAAGAAATCATGGCCAAATATTGAATCACATAATTCATATGAGTAATAAGACATCTGTTAGCTCACTTGTCACTGCTGAGGCAATGGTTAAAAATGAAAAAAACCAATAATCTGTTTTCTCTGAAGGAGTACCTGGGAACTAAAATGTTAAATATGGATAAATGAATTGCTTTGTTTTGTATCCTTTGGTTTTCATACCTTCCACATTACTTCTGCTTTATTATCCTGACATTGAGAGTAGCTTCTTATCATCCTTTCTACACAGTGAATGTGTATTTAATCTGTGTCCCTCTGTCTTTTGGTGCCTTTATATGCAGGTAAACTACAGACCTCCATCTGTACATGGAATAGCTATTCCAGTCAGTGATAACTTTTATAATGCAGATCCCAGCAAACCAAGAATGAGAAACTATTTTAAGACTTCAAAAGTAAGTCTTCTGTAATCATTTCACTGATGCAGAACATATATTAAAGCTATGAATTCTTTTACCATTATATATTTCACACTCAGTAGTGTTTGTTTTTCTATCACTTACTTTAAATAATCAGTGTTTCGAAAAGCAGACTGTACAGACAGGACATTTCAGTGGTGTGCTTGCTGTAGCCTATTTCCTTTCAGTGTAGACCTTTTGGTTACATACTACTGGAGGATACATATCTTTATAGAAGGCTCTGAAGGATGGGATGGTATAAACTTATGAATATTATATTAACAGAGAGGATGGATAATGGAAAAGAATAAGACCTGAAACATAAAATCAAGTAACTTCAGTGTAAACTTTTAAGTCCTAGTCATTAATGAGGAAAGGACCTGTGCCAGAGTTTCCACTCTAAATCTATTCTCATCACTACTGCCAGAATTACTGATAAGATGTCATGAGTTAAAATAGAAAGGCAAGAGAGAATATCTTTCAACCTAGCACTTCCCCTCTGAAAACGCTGTTGTTAAAATAGGTGGCACAGTGTGCTAGTCATGATCATTCTGAGATTGTAAGACATACAGGGAAAAATAGCTTTTTCATTAAGTTTTCCAAGTCGGAACTTTTAAACAGATCCATTGCTTTCTGTGTTGATAAACACAAGAAATTAACACAGAGATGACACTATACCAAAAAGTGGTAGAAGTTTTGTGGTGCCCCTGTGAAGGTACTAGTTTTTTTGAAATCATACCTACCTCTCCATGTTCCCAGCTTTTGCCTACACTATAAAAGATTTTTAAACTTTAAAGACATCCTCTTTACAGGCACTCCTAGCAACTAAGCATAGGTCCACTTTCTGCTTGTCCCAGAAAAGGGAAATGACAATTAGATGGCTTGTCACCATATTTTGAGTCTAAAGAAATAGGACCTTTGGCAATTAAATAAGCTGAGGCTGACCACAGGAAATCTCAGGTAGGCAGCTGGGTAATTCAGGCAGGACTGGCTTTAGGCATAAGTACAGAAAGCAGTGTCTTAGGCCAGAGACTCATGGGGGCAACACAGCAGTTTCCTCAAGAACCATCTCCCCAGACAGCTCCCTTAGGAACAGCTGACTCTGGTCCCACTGCTTATGCCTTGGCCTCAGTATGCATTTGCCTTTATTCCTGTTTCCATGCTGCTGAAGGGAAAGGCCATGCACGTAGAGGTCCTCTCCTCAGCAGTGAAAAGTGGGAAACTGGCAATACAGGTTTGTATTTCCCCTTGCCTTCCTTTCTCCCTAAATTATGACGGTACCTTAGTTTGAGCAAGAGGAGTTGCATCAGTGCAGGGCTGGTCTTTTTGATTTCCAAAGAGTCCAAAGAATGTCAAACGCGATTCACTTTTTTTCCCTAATGGAACAATTTTCCACTGGAAAATGCTTTCTTGTCAAAGCAAAGAATATTGTCCACAATTTGACAGAAAATTACCAAAATTTTAAAAGGTCAGAGTTTTGGGGTGTTGTAATATTAATGGAAATGATATAGCACACATGAAATTTTTAAATCCTGACAAAATTAAGGTTTGTAAGGTTGAAAAACTTTTTTGGAATATCAGATTCTTTGAAGAATCCCAAGATTTCAATATTTTTCTTGACTAGAAATGAAACCCAGTTCCAGAATCTTGACATTTCCTGTGGGACAGAAATGCTAGATTTTGGCCTGTTCCAGTATCTGACTTGTGACAAATATCATATTTACATTTCAAACTCCCCTACACCATACATGGATAGTTGCACTTGTTTACTCATATCTTCTTCTATAAAGTCTCGTTTTCAGAATTCAGGCAAGAAACTGAGCTAAAATCAGATTTCATGGCCTTTCCACAGGCTTCTGGATTCTACAAGAAGTGTGCTAACAAGTCATCTAGAGCTGAATGCAACTGTACCTTGGCTGAGAAAATGTCTTCACTTTCAGCTTTCTCAGACTGTACAGAGAAGGTAAGAGATAAAATAGAAGTACAGAAATTATTTTCTTTAAGCTAAATTCTGGGACATGGCCAGATGCCCAAACAGTATTTGAGTAAAAATTGCTCAAAGAAAAATATGCTACAGTTGGACTGTAAAGGAGACATTCCAAATCACCATTACACATCTTGAAGGCTTAATGAACATCTAAAAGAACCAGAACAGTTTTTTCCTTTGAATATAGCCATGTAACAACAAATGACTTACATTTCAGGTTCTAAGAATGAGCTATCCAGTTACAAAGCTTCCAATCCATTTCAACCTTAAGCATTCAAGTTCTATTAAAAATCTGTCATTTCCTTATTTTGTCACAATTACCGAAGTCAACCAAAGGACAAACTGGGAAGTCAGAGGTAAGGACATTTTTCAAATTTAAATTATAGAACGGCTTTGACCCAACTGAGTCCATGGCAAAACTCAGTGATTTCAGTGAAACCAGGAATATAATCATGATCCTTAAATATCATTCAGATGTTCAGGGCAAGAATCCAGATTTCATATGCATCTACTTTGTGCTAGGTTCAAGGAGTCCCGATCTTTACTGGGTGCTGCTATAATTTCAGTATAAAATAATTGCAATCTTAGAAAATATTATCCACGCTAGGAACCAGAATGTCATGAAAAAAATACCATTGTGCTGACACCTAATGTTTCTAAAATAATTAATGTACTGAGTGAATAAAGGGAAAAAAAACTATTATTTATTTAGGGGCATATATTTTAATAGAATACCTAGAACCTGTTAGGAGTTGCCTAAACTGGTAGCCCAACAGAGGCAAGGTAGCTGCACCCCATATCCCCAGATCTGGCCAGTAGCAAGGCTAAGCATGTATTCCCTATAGACACACACGCACACATACACACACACACTATATAAATATAAATATTTTTATATATGTATTTATATATACATACATGGCAGGCCAAACGGATCTACAGACAGAAAACACATAGCACTTATGCAAACATGAAGAGCATGAATGGCATGATCTTGCCCCCCGCCTCTAGCTCTCTAGAGAAGGGAATGTAGGTGGGAATCGAGGTGTGTAGGGCCTCACAAGTGTAGAGTTTAGTCCTAGAATAGGGGCATGGTAAAGCAGAGATTCCAAGTAAGCAATGGGTACGAGCAGAATGGCAGGTGAGGACATAACCTAAGCACAAGTCATTTGGCTGTGCTGAAATGAATCAGGAAAAACGCAGTGAAGTTAGAAAGGGGGAGCTTCCATGAGTGACGGAGGGAAATGACCACGACTGGGTCCATGGTTTCCTAGGTGAGTTGCAAGGGGTTTAGTGTGGGTCCATGTGATATATAAAAGGTAACAGGAAAACATAAATTACAATCCCAATGAGTTGGGATTATGAGAAGTGAGAGGCACAGAGGAAATCAGGAAGAGATCAAGGCAGCAGCTTTACAGACTGGAATTAGTCCTGTTTGCCTTTATCTCTCGTTGCCCTAGAATTCTCTCAGGCCTCTAAAGCACTCAGGGATTCTTAGGTGATCAGGGCTCTGGGACAGCAGTGTCTCCAGGTTCAGCGGGCCCCAACAAATGCCTATTTGCAACAGGCAATGCTACTGGCCCCATACACATGCATTAATCTGAAAGGCTGTGGTAAGACATATTTGAAATACTAGAGAATGTCTTGAAATCAGTAAGCCTCAAACACCTATTGAGGCTAATAAAAATCAGAAAACCCTCAAAGTCCAATTTGCAACAACTGGAACTACAGAGAAAATCAGACCCACAGATTTTCCATGTGCTGCTGCAAGAATGTGAAGAATGTGTCTGGCACCTCCTGCTGCTGTTTATACATTATATTTGCCAAATGAGAGAGGGTTTAGTTTGTTTATCCAGCTCACCCTCCAATCCTGGACTCCCTACAGCATGACCCCACACAGCTTTCTTGGCATCCTGAGCCAGCTTCTGACCTCAAGATATGCCCATGGCTACTGAAAGGTCTGGGCAGGACCGACAGTTGCCTGCAAGGAATTTGGACTTGTTCTGTAGCAGGTCTCAGTCTGTCCAGCACTCATGATGCTAGACCAGATTTGAGTTGGACCTCATCAATGATGACTGAGGTATGGACCTTCCCTGGCATATTGGATCTTGTGAAGATTTACTTTATGTATTTGGACAATCTTTCACTATCATAGCTAGCTCTACTGCTATCTTTCAGTGGGCATACAGCTCACCCTACATCAGCTACAAAATATTTATCTTTACAGTTCTGAGCTCTCCAGTACAGACATCTCATTTTATTCTTTATGAAACAATACGCTTTTTAATCTTGTGGGCATAGAAGACATTCATAGAAATGGAACCTCATAAAACTTTATTTTATGAGGATAAAAAATTATCCCTATTAATCTTTCCTCTATAACACTCAAGAAACTCAAGGATAAGCAAGTGATCACCACTGTATTAGAGACAGGATTCCAAGCAACCCCAAACAACTCTGGCAGTGGTGAATGTGTTCTGTCACCTAATGGGAGGGGGTGCTCAGTGCCTCATGGAAAGCAGGTAGAAAAAAGGACTAAACTAATGCTTTTTCTCTCTCTATCTGTGAGAGCCAAAAGCTATAGTGCATTTAATACCTCTGGAGAAAAGAAAAAATTGGAAATATTCTTGAAATGATTTTTTTTTATTTTACAGGTATCAATGAAACATCAGGCATATTAAAAATAAGATTCTATTTAACAAAAAAGCTCCGCACTACTGTGTATAGTCCAGATTCTCTGATCTTAAACTTATATGTAAGTTTTATCATTTCAAATTAAAATAAATATTATGAACAGAAATGGGTAGAAGCTACAGTTCTAGAACTGAACACCATATACCTTTGAGGCAGTTTTGGTATGAACTGAAACATCTTTTCTTTGTAAAACATGTATCCAACCACACATTTATAATTTGGGCCTATTTCTAGATGGGGTGAATTGGGGTTTATATTTTGTGCACATGCTTCATGTTATCTTTAAAGGTACTGGTCCCAGAGATAAGGAAGATAACTTTTGAGGAGTTTTTCATATACAACACTTTTGAATTAGTTATTTTATACCTCTTATTAAAAATCTTGCCTTTTCTAACTAACCAGTCTGTTCTATACACAGTCACCTAGATGTTCTCCCTTGGAAATGTGACTGTGTGTGACTATATCTGACATTTAGGTTTTGGAAGGATAAGTATACCTTATCTGAATGCATTGATCAATGCTAGTTATTTTGAAACCCTTAAAAAGCCTGTCAGGAAACCGTCTTTTCCTAATGCACTGCCTTATGGGAATTGTAGTCTGGTCCTTTATCATCTGTTTTGAGCCAGCCTAAAGGGAGAACTGCATCTAGGGCAAGGTAATGCAGACCTGCTACCCGAATGAGGAAAACGCACTTTTCTTTTGATCTGACTCAAAAAGAAACCTTTCTTATCAATCAAGAAGAAACCAAATATGTAGAGAAAAGAGTGGTCTACCTTTTGGTTTTCTTGATAGCCTTCATCAGACCTTTTGGGAGCAAAGAATGCAAAAAATAGCCACTACTGCACAAAATTGTTAGTCAGCTGGTGGACCCTATTTAAATCTCGCTTGATTGCTTTTAAGAACAGCATAGTTATGTTCCTTCCTAGCTTTACTTTTGCTTAATTTTATCTTCAAAATTAGGCAGTCCTCATGGCACCAACTGAAAATGATGTCAAATTGTTTCTGCCCAGCAAAGCCAACATTTTGTTTAAACGTTTTTTTCTGGAAACAAAAAGCCATCAATGATGATGATGATTTCTTTTAATAGGGATCTGAGCTTTTCCATTTCAAGGTATCAACTGTTCCTGGAGTTTCCCACTGTAACTTATCTGATGAATTTCAGGTACCATAAACAGACAATACTTATAATGATTTAATATTTAATAATTTAACATTTAATAATAACAATCATAGCATTTCATATGAAAAACAAATGAATTATATCAAAAGCTTCACTTGCACAAGTCCAGCTTGACCTCTTTTGTTGAACAGGGTGCTGATCACATATTTGGCCATCTGCAGAATCAGTTTTTCTCAAATATTGCATTATAGTTTTCTAAACATGGTAGGCTGAATCCTTTTTGATCAAATTCAAACTCATTCTAGACTGACCCTGCCAGTCGTACAGAGATCTGGACCCCCTGCAGCTCTGGCCTCATCCCAGTTATCAGCAGGGGCACTGCACATTAACTTCCACTTGGTCTCCAGCCCTCTGCCTACCTGCAAAGAAGTTACTAGTAAAAGGTACTGCTGGCCTGTGACCCTTGTGACCCTGCAGAGATTCATGTGCCTAGGCTCTTCATCAGCACATATAATTCATTAAGATGGTGTTTATTGATAAAATAGAACACAGAATATATAGTACTTTCTAGCCAGAAGTGCTTTAAAAAGGTTATTATCATTATCTTTCTTTTTCAGTTGGAAAATGGTAACACACAAAGACCCAAACCGGGGTTTTAGGGCCTCATGCTTCTACATTTTATTAAAAAAATAGAGGTAGATATAGCCCTTAGCCCAAAATACCTGTAATCAAGGAAAACACATAAAAGGCAGAATAAGGTTGAAATGTATATAATTCTAGGTCAACTTTTTATTTACAAAATATAGCTCCCAAGTTGCCATAACACAATTGATACCTACTACATAAAAACATCTTTCCTGATATTCCATCACTGAAATTGCTTTCCTGTGGTGACCATCCACCTCCTACCTTGCAATCTAGCCATTATTAAAGCAATGACAAAATTTCTGCTGAGCTCAAAGACTGCTTGCTCCAAGAGAAAAAGACCATTTTCTTCTACCTCTGTGCTGAGAACAATTTATTTATATTAGAAATAATAAATTGGAAGAATTACAACTTTGTTACAGAATTTTAGTAATAAAACTGAATAAACAGTAACAGATATTTTAAACGTTTTCTGTTTCAGATTTATGTTGATGATGCTCCACTGGCCTTTCCAGGACAGTATCTTACTAGTGCATTAACAGCTTTATTAATAGGGAGCATTATCTTTGTGGCATTTCTTATACAACTGTATGATATAAACATATGGGATGAAGTAAAACATAAATTTGGACAATTCAACAAAGTATCACCATCACAAACTTCAAATACTGCAACTGCTACTTCTGCCTAGGTGCAGGAGCAATGTTTCTGAATTAGGTACCGGGAGATATCCAAGAGGAAAAGATTTCTTTCACTGCACATTTATTGAATTTGTTACAGATGTTTCATGTAATTTTAAAAGTAGCTTCTGATTTGATAATGATATATTACTAATCTTCTAAGATTTATATTTTTACATATATAACTTCTCTATTAGAATTTAAGTTATCATTTCCAAAGTTTTTTTGAAATCTCCAGAAAATGTATGTTCACAAGATCTTTTGTTATGAAGATTTCAGAAAATCTAAAGAATTCTTTTCTCACCTTATTATTTGTAGTCAGTACTAAACATAAGTAAACAGCTAGAACCGAGGTATACTGCTATTCTTATAGATTCTCTTATGATTATTTTCTCAGACAACTTCCAATACTCATGAAAACTGTAAAATTGCATAAATAAAGCCTTCGTGATAATTAATTTAGACAATTGTGAGTGAATATTTAATAACTGTTAAGTAATTTCTATAAAGTAGTGATGAGCTGCAGTGATGATTAATAAAATCATGTGCACTTCTAATTACACTGGCTACATTCATTCTGGTTTTGGTAGCGATATCCATGTGTGCATTTAAATTCCAAGTCCTATTGGCATGCATCAGTGACAGGCACATTGTAGAGGCCTTAGGGCCCTCTGGCATGTATCACTGTGTTCACACTAAACTTCAACAGTAGCTCACCGGGGTGTGAAAGCTGCCATACACTCTTTGTACCTCACCACTACAGACCTTGCTAGCATGCACACCGTTCCCAACCTTCTTCCTCCTGCACATCTGCTGATAATCCTCACATGCCACTGATGCCTTTGCCGGTTAGTCACAAAAGGTCTCTCTCTAGGAGATCTGCTTTGAGGCCATCCATATTCCCTACAAGGGAGCCTGCTAGTAGACTAGTACACTGTTAATCCTTAACATCAGGGAAATTGTAGCTAACCCAGATGGCAGGCTGCCTAATGCCTTTTTTCATGATTATGGATGGGATAAGGCCAGGCCCAGTAAACCCTGCATCATCTGGTTTCCTGTCTATAAACCATGTTTGGGCAGAGACCCATGACCATATCAACAGCAAGAAATATCATTTGCTTATTCTGCACCTTCTCAACAACCACAGAAGCTTCATGGATACCATGACCAGGTACACTGAATTTATGATGCATATATGTTTGAAAGTCCACTTTCCTTGAATGGAGATAGGCCAGCTGAAAGTCTGCATGGGCTTTATGGGAGAACTGGACAAGCTCTCAGAAGAACAAGTACAATCTAGCACCCTTTTCAGGGTACTAGAGAGAAATATGTGTAGCAGCAGAGTACCCACTTATGCTGTAATTGATTCTACATATCCACAGCAGAATGAACCATGTGAAGATGGCATACTCTAATGGCTAGGCTGGACTTCAGCATCCATGTCACCTTGCAGCAGAGTGTTCCGTCACTTCCTTCAATGAGGTGCAAAGAAAGACCTACTTTTGTTTGTTTTGACCGTGCCACCCACTAGCTGGACCTCTTGCTCCTCAGTTCTTATATTGGAAAAGACAGTAAACAACTAACTCTTGCTGACTTTCTTCATGCCATTCAAGATGCTATAGATACCTACCACATCCTATCTCAGTCATCTCTACTTTAAGCTCAAGAATGCCAGCTTACTTTCATCCATTGTACGGAAGTCATTTCCTGGCTTTTAATCATCCTAATTGCCTTTTTCTGAAGCTCTTCCAGTTTTACTCTGTTCTTCATCTTCTTGAACTGAAGAAATACTAATTCTCAATGCAGTGCAATATGACCTGTGCCATCTCTGTGACTACAGTTTTAAGTTGCTCTTAGGAAATGTTTCTTTTTTCAGAACTGTGACTCTGTGCAGGGTTCCTGCAAATATTCACCAATATCTGAGTTTTATCTTGTGTAAATGACCTCTGAGTACCCTTGGTGGTGGCAGAATGTGAGCCAAAAGGGTTGTCTCATAGACAGAGATGGCTTTTTGTAATGGGATGCCAAAAGTAGAGCACTGGGTGGAGGGTTGGAATGAGGTGCCTGGCAAAAGCCAGGATGTGTCTAGAGGGCTATAAGCAAGCAGAGGAATCAGATCTGGCATCCACAACAAGGAGGGGTGACAGTCAAGACAGCACTAGCTTCTCACCATTGCTTGATTTTCCTTAGAACGGGAGCCATCGGCATGAGCCAGAATGGAGCTGGCTTACAGACAGTATGGAAAATCAGGGTGCCAGGGTGGAAACATACAGTCAGGAGAATTTCAGTGTGACTATTTAGGTATGTCCATTCCAAAACAGTTTGGCATGGTATTTCTAGGTACAAAGTGAAGATAGGAGAAAAAGTTCTTGATTTTGCATTTTGTCTGCTTTAGCTTCACTTTTGGCTAGAGAAGAGATGCCATGTGAAGACAGTAGGCATTGCCCTCTTTAAATGCCTAGCCTATGTTATTGCAGAGCTCACCCACAGATCCAGATTACAGAGCCTGGATGTCAAGTTCTCACCTCTGCTTGGGACTACATGTGCAAAATGTAAGATACCAGAGCATACTTAGATAATCAGTAAAGTCATCTCTTGAGTAGTTGGATGTTCCTGCTATTCACATTACCTAGTCACAACTTGTACCACAGTTGTTCCTGCTCTGTGCAAGTCTTGAATTACTTGCATTTTTAAGGCCACCATTGTCATGAACGCTAAAGTGACTCATAACTTTTAAAACAGAAAAAAATAAGCCCACATTTGAGTTGCTGTCAGTACAATGGCTGATTCTAAAACACTTCCTTCAGAAAGCTCATCTAAATTTCTTGGGGGGGGGGGGGTTTCCAGAACATTTTTTAAGGTTTCTGGTATTTTATTACTTTTGCTTACAAAAGTATTGTTAGGTTTACCAGCTTTCATCCAGGAACTTGACCATTTCTACTTTAAACTTTTGACTGGGACTCAACACAGAAGTTTCTACAAATTTTCTCAGATCCAGTACAGTCCCAATTGATTGCTCTAATAGGTAGCAACCTACTAACAGTTTGTGTATATGGATGGGGCTGGGTGAGTGAGTGTTTATCTGTCTACATCCATGTGCCTCTGTCTTGCTCTGACTCGGACAATGTCCCTTCTCCTCCCCTTTTGGTCCTTCCTCCTTTTGGCTCCAAATCTGCCTGTACATTTCATATTAACATAAAATGGAAACAGCTTTTACAGTTCCCACTCTCATCCCAGGATGAGCCTGAGGTAATAAGGGAGTTATTGTAAATAAGAGACTATGGCCTCAGTTACTAATTTTTGGTTTTTAGGTAATGAGGTAGATACATAATAGGAAATAGGTGACAGCGTTTTCCCTGCTTGATATCTGGTGGACTTTCAAAGATTTTAGAAATGAGATTATGATCTGGGTCTCATACTTCCTGCCTCTCTATCCTCCACTTTCTCAAGGACAACCAACTGCATGGGTCTAAGAGAAGCCTGTTGCAGTCTGAGTTACAGATTAAGTACTGGAAAACTTCTACAAGAAGTAAAAAAGGATACATGAGAGCAAAAACTAGCAATAGGTAGTCTGTCATAAGAAAAGGAATAAAGTATGCAATTATATCTTACTAACCAATTTTAGAAACACAGCGGACAAGCACAGTAATAAATGTAACAAATACCAATATGCATTGTGTAGGGACAGCTAGCATAATTCAGACCTTTCAGAGTTCCCTTCTCAGAAAAAGGGGAAATTTTGGTATCGAATGAATAAATGACTCAGATATGCCCTCTGCATCCAACGGCTTCAGCAGTGCATTGAAATTCTTCACTCTTGGATGATGATGATGAGGCCTACATATTTAGATAAAATGAGGCATTTTCAGAGAGGCATGCCTGAATCCAAAACAAATACAGCCTTTGCATGACTATGCAGTCGCGCAGATTTCTCAATAGGAAGACTAGGGGTTTTCCAGCACTGTGAGAATAAGATAACAAATGGTTGAAAGAAAAGAGATGACCTTTCTGTTGAGGGGGTTCATACGCACTCTACGTAGGAGGAAGAGTCACAGAATTTTAACTGCTGACATATATTGGTTCAGGTTTGTGGTTCAGGTATAAAAACAGGGCTACTGTTTCTGGGGGATCTGTGGCAGGATGTGAAAACTGAGCAGCAGCATCTGAGACATGATTCATAGGGTATGTCTGCAAAACTGTGCATACAGCAGGAATTTGAGATGCTGAAGTGAGCTAGCCCTTGATCTGCAAAAAAAAAAGTTATTGGGGGGGTCCTTTCTGCCCCATTTCAATTTGTCAAAATCTTTTAGCAATGAGGACACCAGAATTATAAAACATTGCATTAAAGCTATATTTCTTTCACAGCTAAATTTCTTCCATAAAGCTAAATTCTTCCACAGCTTGCTGGCTTACAATACACCCGAAAGGTATTAGACCTTTTAGACACAGCATCATGTAAGAAGTTTGTATTGAATTGCTTGTTCGCTACACAGCCCAGCTTCTTTCAGAGGTGCTTTAATTTTTATTCCCATAGGGGTTGTCACGTATTGTGCTATATCTGAATGGTCCCACTTAAGAGGTCTAAGTTAGAACACAACCAGGACATCCCCAGCTGACGGCCCTGCCTCTCTCTCTGGATATCTGTGCTGCTCATCCATCAGCTCTTCAATCAACAGCTCTTCGATCTGAGTTTACAGCTCAGAGTTTTAAGGTAAAGTGTCACTGTTTGCCTTAAAAATGCTGTTACAATCTGGGAGGCACTTCATGAGCTCAAAGACATTTATACAGCCAGAATAAGACAGAAGCAGCTGCCTGTAACCTTCGCAGATGTCCCAGGCTAAGCCTTCCCCTCTCGTCAGCCAGGGCCTTCAATAAACGAACCAGGCTGTTCCTGACCACTCTGTCCTCAGCAATATTTATAACTCTTCCAGTCTCTCACTGTCATACACAATTTTTTATTCAGAGATTTTATATGGACTTTCTAATTATTACTACAAATCCTAAATAGCATCAGTCCTGCTCTTGATTTCTGCACAATTATCTGGAGTCACCTCCACTGAATGATACTTGTTCTGAGACAGGACCTGACCCATGTGGCGTGGGCTTTCTTGATAGCATACAATGCCAACTTTTCAGAAAAATACCTGAGAACTATCCAAGTATATTATATCTGCACCATTACCCTTACAAGCAATTTTGTAATCTAACAAGAAATTAAACAATTTTGAAAGTCCTTTTTCCACAGAGCCACACCAGCTGCTGTTGCTATAGTCTAATCTTATAATTCTTTATTGTGTGTCAGTATTTATTGTTTGTCTGTGATTGATGTCAGATAAATCAGCCCATTATTATCTATCTGTTCCATCTTGTCCTATTTTAATTCTTACAAAGTGTTAGTCTTCATGTCTGGCAGAATTTCCACAATATGTTCAGCTTTTTTAAAAATTAACATGTTTTCACATCTCCTGAGATTGCATATGCAAACTTCTTTAGGACTCCCAAGTTCAAGTTTTTTAGGACTTGCATATTTTAAAATGTTTATCTCTAATGCAAGTTGTTTAGTACCCTTCTTAGTAATGAACAGGAAGGCACTTAGTCATCTTCATATGATACAAACACATCACACATTCTTTCCAATAATAGAAAAAAAAATTAAACAGTTCTACTTTTTGTATCAGTACAAAAAAAAATTTAATAGTGATATAATAGGCCTGTGATACTACTAAGATTTAGAAAAATTGAGCTGTTCCTAAAACTATCAGCCATGCATATTCTGATGTCCTCATTCATTTTTCTATGCTTTATAGCTTTATTTACACTGATGGCTAGATTTGTCTTTTTTCTACTTGTTGTATATATTTATTTCTAAAACTGCTGCGTTCACTTTCCCACTGCACTAGAAATGTATTTTTCTGAATTTGCCATCTTTCTTAATGATAAAATCCTGACTTATATCCTGCTTAATTTCTTCTTTTCAGACACCCCTGCTTTGATAAAATTTTTCTATATAATTTTTCTTCTCAGTCACTCATTTTCCACAGCTTTTTTGGATATAAGCCCTCTAGACATAGCCAGTTCCCTGTGCATGTATAGAGTATGGATTTTAACCTTGTTTTCGCATACTGAATATAGCCATATCAAAATCAGGCAAGCACAGGCTTTGATTCTAGTAACTATTTCATCTTTATCATAATAAAGTCTGAAATTGTTAATTTCTCTAATATGAATTTTTTGTCAGAAAATCATTAGCTATGTTTTTAGGAGCTCTAATAATGCTTTAGTGCATAGCTCCTAGATATATGACTAGAGTTCCTCCTAACAATGTAATTTTCTTTCCCAAATTACAAGCAGATATTGAAGAAAAAAAGTCATCTTGTTCTTTAGTTTTGACAACTGTGCAGAAGGCCCTCAGTAGTAAACCCCTTCTAGGCTTTATTTGTTCACATATTGATCCATATGCATTTACATATCTATGGATATGAAAAGTTTTAAAACCGTGTTCAATACTCCACTTCCTTATTTATTACTTAGTTCCCAGTGGCCCAAAACCACCGCCAGGACAAGGTCCTCGGTTATTTTCAGGAACTAAGTGAGCCTAACCTTTTCGCTCAGTTAAGGATGACCTCTCAAACTGGGAGAATCCCTGAAGATATTTCCTTTGGGACACACATTCCTTTGTACCTCTGGAAATGGAGAAGAGAAGGAACTGAAATGTTAAGTAGCAAATTTTGTGTTCTAAATCATGACTCTGAGAAAAAAAACAGAGTGTCTTCTTCTTTGGCATCTGCTTTCCATCATGGGAGGAGGCCCTCAATGCCCAACCTTTCTTCTGGTGTCACTGCGGTGGAAACTTTTGAAAAAAATGAAACCCCACACCAAATACAATCAGAATTGGGATAAAACCTGACCAGTGGGCACTACTGTAGGACTGAGCATTATTCAGACTGCTATTAAAATAATACAAAGACAATTAAGAAAAGCTGAACCCAAAATATGCACAAAGCTAACCTTCTATGCAAAGTAAAATCTGATTGAACTTTTTTTGAATTCACCAAAAAAAACCCAAAGAACCAAACCCACAGTGAACTATAGTGTATTGTTAATCCCATGGCCACAAGAGTGTTCAATTAGTAAATGAGGGCAACTGTCCTGCGAGGTTTCTCTAGGTGACATCGGCCTTATTTTGAAGTCACAAAAATCCATCTCCAGAATTGCCCGGAATAAACACCTAAAGGGCACATCCCCACGTCTGTCCCCCCAGGGGCTTCACAGTCCCCAAAATGAAGATGCTGAGTGCCTTCTTGTGTGCGTGCTGCCGCAGGGCCTCCCTTCACCAGGGCCCATAGCCCACAGCTCTCAGAAAACCAAGTCTTTGCAAGCCATTAAGTACATTAGCCAAGGACACCATACTACGAACGACTGCATGCAGTACCCTTTCTGCTATGCTAGCCATGCCTGACCAATACGCTTGAAGATATTTGTAACAAGCCTTAAGACATCACAGTCAGGCCTAAGAGCAGAAGCCAAATAAATGGCCTCATCTGAGCGCATCTGGAAACTGGGTATCAGCTGTGTAGCTGACCACTGTCTTCTGAGTGGGACAAGTAAAATATCAGATGTTATAAGAGGAAAAACATAAAAAACATATGATGTTAAAACGTAAGAGGCAGGAGTGCAGACTGGAGGTTCCCTCATGGTGTGCAACTAACTCTCAGGTGAACCTTGTAGTTTGTGGTTTTGGCTCAGACCAGCCCCAACATAACTCACTTTGATAAACAAATACCAAATACTTCGAAAAATGAATCGATCGAAGTACATAAATTGCAGTGAGCTCCCATGCACATAGCACATCTAATATTCTGAAATGGACTCTAGTGCAGCGATATGCCTGTGGGGTCCAAAACGCACTAGCGTTTTTGCGTGTTTTTTTTAATTGTGATCCACCCTTAAAAGGGAAATCTGTCAAACATATGTTCAGATGTTGGCAGCAGCGGCAAAAGCAGAGACTCAACAGCTTCTGTTTGTTCTTGCGATTGTTAGATCCTCGCTGTCTGTGGAAACCCGACAGCCGCTCGACCAGAAGCTGTTTAACTTTCGGATCACTCAGCAGCGTGCGACGGGGGAAGGAAAAAACACACACACACACACACACCGCTTTTGCAACAGCACTGGCCCACGCAACGAAACAGCAGCGATAACCCGAGGGGCTGCCCCGGGGGCTTCCCCCGCCCGCGCGCGGGAGCCGCCGCGCTGCGGCCGCCCCGTGACTGCGGGACGGCCCCACGGCGCCCCCGGCCGCGCRGGGCCACGCGCGCGCTGGCGGCAGTGTTGCGCGGCGCCGGGGCGCGGCAGGGGCGCCCGCGGCGGGTGCCACGCGTGGGCGCGGGGGGCCGCCGGGCGCGGCGGCGCTGCTGGCCCTTTAAGCGCTGGCGGGCGGCCCGTGCCGCCGCTGGCTGGGAGACCCCGCGCCTCCAGTGAGAGGTGAAACCAAGATGGCGGCCGCGCAGTGACTGAGGCGGAGACGGAGGTGGTAGGAGCCGGACTGGACGGACCGCGCCGCACCGCTGCCGCTCGCCCCTTCGGCAGGGCAGAGCGCCCGGCTGCCGGCCGCGCCGCGGAGTGCCTGGAGCGCAGCCACGCCGCGGGGCGCGCGGAGGGGCCGCGACCGAGCCGCCGCAGCAGCACCGGCAGGAGGAGGAGGAGGAGGAAGAAGAAGAATATGGCGGCGGAGTCGGGCTGGGAGTGATCCGCCGCCTGCGACGGGAGCCCATGGGGGAGACGGGGCGCTGAGCCCGGCCGCGCGCTTCGTCCCGCCGCGGGACAGGCGGTGCCCGCCGGCCCCGCGCGAGCCCCGCCGGGCGCGGAGGGCGGCTCCTGGGAGCCCGCGCGGGCGGACGCCGAGCCAGGGGCGCCAGGCCTGGGCAGCTGCCGCACAATAGAGCCGAGCGCGGGCCGGGGCGAGCGGCGCCGCCGCCGCCTGCCTCCCCCTCGCCTGCCCGCTGCCGCCGCCGGCCTCGCTCCTGCCTGCCGCGCCGAGCCCCGCGCCGGGGCCCCGGCCGCCCCCTGCCTCGCCCGCGCCTGTCACCGCGGGCCGCCCGCCCGCCCGCCGCCGCCCGTGCCATCTGCTGTCCCCCGCCGCTTCCAGCCCTGCGGATCCACTTCTACTCCAGGATCGCTCCCCGGCCACCGCTCCTGCCTGCCCTTCGCCCCGCGGAGAGCCTCTCCGCGGCTCCCCGGCCTAGGCTTGGTCGCCTTTTGTGCAGCACCCAACTGCCCGCGGAGCAGCCCGCCTTTCGCCGCCTCGCCCCCTTTCCTGCCCCCCGTCCATCCCCTCGGTTACTGCCGATAATGAGGAGCCTGCTGGAGCACTGAAGAGGAGCGAGAAGAGCTCGCCCGGCGTGCCCGTGTGGGGCTGCTCCCCTCCTTCCCGCTCCCCTCCTGGGAGGGGGGCCGAGCGCCCCGCCAGCCTCCTGCTGCTTCAGGCCTTGCAAGCCAGGGTGGTGGCTGTGGTGTGGCGAGCGGCAGGATGACGGACACCCGGCGGAGGGTGAAGGTGTACACGCTAAATGAGGACCGCCAGTGGGACGATCGAGGCACAGGGCATGTGTCCTCCTGCTACGTGGAGAGGCTGAAGGGCATGTCCCTGCTAGTCAGGGCAGAGAGCGATGGTAAGTAAGTGTGTATGTGTGAAGTTGTTCGAGCCTTTCCTCGTCCTGCTCAAAAAAGGAGCTGGGGTTGGCGTTATGTGTCTCTTGCCTTAACGTTTTGCTGCATGATTAAAATGTAATTCCTGAAAGCAAGTAGGCATCAGCCATAGTTCATTCTTGTTAGGCCAAGAGAAAGAAATGAAAGATTGCCATCAAATGCAAACATTGTAGTAGGCACTTGGTTCATAGCAGATGCACAGTGCTGCACACCAAATATATTCAAGTCTCGTTGCAAGTCTTGTACCCAATCTGCTCCAGACCCAAAACTGATCGTTGTGAATGCTTCCTTAGACGTTTCTGGAAGCAATCCCCTCGTGAAAGGAGTTGCTTAAAACTTAGACCACTTTTAGAGTGATTAAAAAAAAAAAGTCATTGGGTAGTTGGATGGCTAACATCCTTTTTTCTTTTCTTTTTTTTCCCCCTTATTTTCTTTGGTAGTAAGATTGTACAGGACACTAACAGCTAACAGTAATTATCAATGTGCAGTTGTAGTAGTAAGGACAGTACAATGGACAGAATAGCATTTTCAGAGATGCTTTATTTTTTTTCTTGAAACAGTATTTCTCAGTCCTTCAGCAGTTTTAGATCTGCCTTTAAATAAACTTCAAATGATGCATTATCAACTTCCTTCACATTTTTGACAAAACCTACTACAGTTTAAGCAGTAGTATTGTCTACCCAAATAGCTACATGTTTGGACTAGTCTTGATTATTGGATGAGCGAGTTCTTGACAGCTGTGGTCAGAACAGATTTTAAACAGTGTATCTTGCAATACCTAGTGTGATTTTACTAGTAAAGTCTGTCAATGCATGACTTAGTCCTTCATTAAATATATAACCACTCTATCTAGTGACTTATAGATCTAGTCGTGGCTTGTGCCTGACAATAGACCTTTTGATTTTTTTTGTTGTTGTTGTTTGGCTTTTTCATTATAGAAAGTAGGATGGAAAGCAGCTCTAGAATCATTAATTCTCGCTGTCTGAGAAAGTTCTGACAAACTGTACAGCAGTTTCTACAGTAAAGAAATCATAAGCTGATATGGAGGAATCAAATTTGCATCTGAGCAGGATTTTGATAATTGAGCTTCTGATAAGCTTGAATCTCAGGACTTTGTAGTTTGTTAATTATTCTTTAAAGTCTTAAATTAGTACTTGTTTTTTAGTTTTCTTTTACTAAAGAAGTTGTGTTCTTTATTTTGGTTTGACCAACTTCCTAGTGTAAGACAAAACATTCAAAATGGAATTAGACTTAGTTTAATTTCAACATGAGTGAGGGAGGTTAAAAAGAGGAGGAAGGTCATCACTAAACTTTTAAGCTAATCTTGTGTTCCAGTATAGTTTACTATGGAGACAGGCCTTGCTGTCTGCATGGCTCCTGTGCTCAGGAGACTCTCTTAGCTAGTGTTTAAAAACTGTCATGTTCTGTTTTTATATTCTAATCAAGTTTCCGATTTTTTTAATATAAGAAAGCAAAAGTACTGCAGTCGGTAACTTGGTTGTCAAGAAATTGTCCATCCAAACTAAAATACAGTTTTAGTGACTTTCAGTGGGATATGTGTGTTTAAAACTGATTTGAACCTGAGTTGGACTGTTGTGGCCAGCTTGCTTATTGTAAATGAAGTTCTGTAAAAAAGAAAATATAAACTGGTATAAGTGATCTCAGAACAAACCTGAACTCATTACTTTGTGCTCAAACACTAAAATAATCAAGCAGAAGGTGCTCAAACTTAATAACAGCAGCTAATACACAGAAGTATACTTGATAGGATACACACATTAGACTTTTCTCAAACAGCATATACTTCAACAGTATTGAATAATATACAGAGTTAAAAGTTCTTAATTTAGTAGGTAGTATCAGTCCTGGGCAAATGTGCACTCTATTAATAGGCATAGTTTTTCTAACTTGCTTGTATAAACACCTCCTAAAATTTGATTTATATTTTGTTTACTCTGTGTTAATTGTTTTGTAAGCTAATTTTGAAGGCAGATGCAGTCATTTATAAATGTAGGCAAATGATTTGAAAAAAGATGATGCCAGACTTGTGTTTTAGATGCTATGCAATTTGTTGTATTCCGTAGCTCTTTCTTTTTTTCTCCTAAATGAAATAGTTGACTATCATTTTCCTGGTTACCAAAGCATACTAGTACTAGGAACCTGACCAATATATCACTTGCTTCAGTGTTCCCATTTGGTTCTTGCATTTTCTTTGTCGGTTCCTCCTCTTTCCACAACAACAGTTCTTCCTTCCTCCTTTTCTAAACTAGCTTTTCCTAGAGTTTGAACTGAGATTCATCCTGTGCTTATTGGCCTGTTCTTATTGATTTACTCCAGGAAGCTGACTGAAAACTTCGGGAACTGCCTGGAGTTTGGGGGCTCTTGTTTCCTGAGTGGAGGAAGTCATGGGGGATGTTCGTAGTAGTTCCCATCTGTGTATTGGAAATTCCCACTCCTGTTAAAGGGCCGGTTCAGCTGTGCACAGAGCAGCAGCAGGACTGTTACCGTTTGTTTGGCTTACTGTGTAGACTGGCACATAGTTCTGTCTTTTTTAATTGCCAAGCTGTAACTTGCTGTGGTGCAGTGGCAGCTTTACAAGCAGTTGAGTTTATATGGTAGGGTTGGGGTGTTTAGATAAGGAAGCTGGGATCATTCTTCCAAGTCCAAGGTGAGCTATCATCTGGATTGAGAGCAATTAAAAAAAAAAGAGTGCTCCAACACCTCTTATGCTGTTCTTATCTCTAGGTTGGTGGGGGTTTGTTTTTTGGTTTTTTTTTAAACACATGCTTAAAATGAAATAATTTAGAGCTAATGAGTGATTTGTGTTGGTATCTGGTATGCCTTTAATGCTCCCTGGCACTAAGCTTTGAGTCAATGCAGGGAATTTGGAGTGATCTATTATCATAGAGAAATATCTTAAAACTGTTTTCAGATCAGATATATTATG
Source organism: Apteryx rowi (assembly GCF_003343035.1). Taxonomy (NCBI): domain Eukaryota; kingdom Metazoa; phylum Chordata; class Aves; order Apterygiformes; family Apterygidae; genus Apteryx; species Apteryx rowi. The sequence goes on from NW_020450760.1 coordinate 7,831,783, forward strand.
TTTTGAAGTAGAGGGACTTGCATTTTCTACACTTAAATGGCTCTTTTTTTTTCTTTTTAACTCAAAACTTTAAAAGCTTTCTATGTGATTTCCAGTTGCAGTGTGTTCTACTTGTTGAAGTGCAGTCGTGAAATTTTTCCTTACAAATGACTGATTTCCATGTGACTTTGTGTATTATCAGGAGCCTTTGATTTCTTATCTCTTTCTCACGTGGTATTTTAGACTGCTTTGGCCTATCTCATTCTCAAAATCACTCTATGCTTTTATATTTTCCCTCCTTGCTTTCAGATCATTTTATTGTTTTTCTTCTGAGACCAAATGACTGAAGTGACCCCTAAAATGAACCTTTCTGTGCAACAAACTTATTTGTTAAAAATTTAAGCCTTCAAATAAATGCTTACCAGTCCTCTGACTAAACTTCTTGACAGGCCAAAACTGAACTCCCCCTTTGGAGGCCCTGCTGCCTAATCACCTTTAGGCAATATCTAGTCACGCCTGGTCTGCCGCTTCTAGCATCTTTATTTTAGTGACTTCTCTGACACTCCTACAACAGATAACAGGATAGGCACCCGCCTCCTTGCTGTTTCTTCAGGCTTGGTATCAGTAACCCCATAATAATGGCAGAAGGCCTTGCCAGAATTTGGCTTAGGTTTGCTTTCCCTCGCACAGACTCAAAGGCTTAATTGTTTTTAAGGAAAGCTAAAGATCACACAGAAGTTGCTGACACATGCCCAGCAGTATCTTATGCTTTTCCTGGAAAGAATTTTTTTTTTCTTATTTTATATTAGTCTACTGCTAGCACGACTGTTCTAATGCCGTGTACTAAGCCAGTAGGGCTAGCGTGTGGCAAGGACCTCCTTGGGGAGTTTTTCAGGGAAGCAACTGAATTGGCAAACAGGAGTCTGTTGAAACAACCCTTTCGTGGAAATGTATATGACTTTTAAAGAGTTCTGGGCCAAGAAAAAAATATGGGAAAGGATATGACTTCATTAACCTTTGTCCATTTCTTGCAAAACTGTTCTCTTGAATCAAAGTTTTCATTTAAACATAAGAAATGTCTACTCTGGTGAGGGGAAATGAGAGAAATAAACTACAGCTTTTTTCCTTTTGAGGAAATATGCACCTAACAGTGTTATGGGAGAGGAGCAGTATTCCATATCAGCAGCTCTCCTCTATATGCATATATGTAAACAACTCAGCGGATTTGTTGTCTGAGGCTCCTGTATTGGGAGATTTTATATTCTCTAAATATCTTTAAAATAGCATTGTAGATCTGTATTTAATTGTTTTTCAGCAAGAATTCCCCCATAAACAAAGCCTTCTCGCAGCACAGAATGGTTTTATTGCACAAAAAAGCCCAGATGTGCCATATTTCTTTAGAGTCACAAATAACAGAATTCTGCAAATCAATACTTTCCTCTTTACAGGTGGTTTCAGATGTTACTTTCTGACACCAAAGTTGTTCAGTTACCTTTGCAAATTAATTTGAGGTTGTAAATTAGAAAATAACTAGATCTGCTTTTTTTTTTTTTTTTTTGGCTTATTAAAAACAGAGTTTGTGTTTAGGTGAGTTTGGGGGTTTTATGTGACTCTGAATAGAGCCAATGAAGATGAAATTCTATTGTGTATTTTTACGAAGTAGGCTGCATAATCTTAATATGTTCTAGGACAGTACCAAGAGACAAATACGTATATAGAAAGCAATTGTTTGTGACAAATGAAAGAACAAATATCTTGATTTGTATTCCGAAATCAACACTGATCTTGACTATGAGTGGAGAAGAGCGTTATTTGTGGTATATTACATATCTGTAGCCTTTTTCTAAAGAACATGTTTGTGTTATAGGCATCTTACTGTTGCCTGGTTCCTAGAAGCATGTAACAGCAACCTAAGACTGGTTCCTACCACAAAAGCTCCTGGTCCTGTAAAACCTACTGTATGAAAATAAACTCACTGAACTAACTACTAGAATAGTCACTGATTTTTAGTAACAGTCTGAGTTGTTGAACCCGTTGTGGGGGAACTGTGCACAAATGGAGTATCAGATCTTTCAGGGGGATGGAAATGGGGCAGGTCAGGGTTACAGAGCACAGTTTACACTTCAGTACATTTCTGTCTCTGAATTCATATTTTCTTGTAGTTATTGTCCTGAATGGTGAGGAATAAGTTGAATCATGTGGCAATAAGAAGCAACTGAAGCCTAATAAGGTTTGATTTGACTTTACTGCAGGCATCAGGTTTAATAGGGAAGAAATGATCTTTTGTTCAAGTCTAGTAAAGAGGTCATCCTCTAGTGTCCACTTCTAGGCTGGAAGATGAACTGTCCGTATTCAGTTGTTCTCAAAATTATTTTTGAATACTGTTTTGTCAAAAATGGAATTCAAGTTTTATGATATTCTGCTAATTTCTTATTTCAGAATTTCCATGTCTGTAGATCTCTGTTCAGTAGTTAAATTACATAATGTAGAAATTCTTTTTTTTTTTTAAATTCATATGAGGTACTATTTCATACTTTCTGCTATTAAATATTTCTGGACGGTGAAGACTTTATAGAAGTTAGCCAACAAAATTAATAGCACAAAATAACACCCTCAAACTTCGTGTAGGTGAAGCTGATGTTTTGAAAGTGAAAGTAAGATCGCAGTAAATTACTTATTGCCTATAACTGATAGTGAGAAAAGGGAATGCTGTTTCTAGAAGTTCACTCGGCAAACCCAAATTCCAAACTGAAAACTACGGCCTAAGAACTATAGTGTATTGGCCTCATCACCAAAGCTTAGCCTGGAAGTTCTCATTCCCTGTCCTTCTGCAGTCCTGCTCTATAGTTCGTTATTTTATTTTAGTTACGCTGTCACATAGTTCAGCTCTGTTAGCAAAGCAGTTTACTCACTTGAGTGATATGGATTAAAAAATTGAAGAACTCTGAAAAAGAAATAGGAGTATGTGGTTTGTTTTATTTTTTTTTTCTTGAGGGCTATATAACTCAATTTTATTGTTGGATTATATCTGAGTTTGTAAACAGCTCTGTTTGCAAGAGCAGCAGTGAGACAGGGTGGTAGCTTCTCAAGCCAGCTTCATTACTGAAGGCTGCCTCTTGTAGCACAACAGTCTTAGGAATTAGGAAGAAGCACCCATCGCAGGTAAGTTACTGTTTAAAAATACATGAATTAGATCTGATTTTTACAATTATGTGTGCATTGTAAGCTATTTAATATCAGAATCCTTATTAAAAATTCTAAATTCATGAAGTAATAGCCTTTCTTATCCTATGGAGAGAGAAACATTGATATTTATGTGATTTTTTCAGTGATGCACTCTTTCAACAAGTGAAGTACTGTGGTCTGATTCTTCAATCCATCTCCTCCCTTGCCTCACCCAATCTAACATCTTCTGTTAGTCAGTAGAAATTTTTCAGGAAGGGAGTGTATTTTTGAATGTATAAGTCATGAGATTGAGTACGATGACGTTCGGTAAACAAACGTTGGTTTGGGGTGCTTTAGCTGTGGATTTTGTAATTTATATACTTTTAAGGAATTGGAAATTTATTATTCATAATCAGTTCAGCAAGGTGATTCTACTGTGAGATTTGGAATTACAATTTTCAGTTCCAAATATGTTTTTTAAATCTAAGTGATATATATATATTTTTTTTTGTCAAGCCATCGAATTCTCAGGCTTCTCTACTTGAGGTGTTTAAAGTGGTTTTATTTTTCTTTAATGCGTATTTTGTAAGAGAATTTAACACTGTGTTTAAGTATAGTTAATTTGTCAAATGTTCTGGTACCATAAGTACAAGACCACCTTAAAACTGTAGTTATGAAACTAGGAAACTAAGAATTTGGATTTAAAGAATAAGTTTGAGCAGGTAAATGAATGGAGAAGCACCTCCTTAAGGGATGTTTGCAATCTTATCTTTTCAACTGTATAAGTTAATTTATCAATTCTTTCTCATAAATGTTGAGTGAAGCTCTGCAGATGCATAAGCTGAAGTCATGGCTGTCAGGGTCCCTCACATGTACAGGTATTTATGCAGCTGAGCAGTAAGTTTGGATGAGGGGAGTGATCTGGCCAAAAGTAAAAACAGTTTTAAGGGTTGTTTTCAGCTAGATCAACTCTGAACCATCTTAGTGTGACATATATTAGTGCAAATGCTTATGCAAAAGGAAGAGGAAGAAAACGGAGATATGGGAATGAAACTGATGCAACTCTGTCTTAAATGTGTATAAGCTGCTATGAAGCCACAGTTCCTGAGTTTGTCTCGTGTCTAAAGTTTCTGGTACTGGCAGTCACAGTGCCAGTAATAAGTGCCACGATAAGCATTCGTTTCTTAATGTGCTTTTCAGCAAGCTAAAATAAGTGTTTTAGCTAAGTTTTAAGAACCAGTAGCACATGACTAGCAGATTTTGTGCAAAACAACAGTAGGTGCCCTACAGAATGTATTTGTGGAATTAGTGCTGACTTTTGCTGATTTGATCAATTCTGAACATTTTTCTATTGGAAAGTCACCTACTAAGAATAAGAGGTTAAAACTCCAGTCTCCAAAATACTCTAGAATGTCCTTTGCTATTTGAGCAATAACTTTGAGGAAAAATGAAATATGAAGTTCTGTAGAATATGGCTTGAATTCTGTGTGTTTTTGGGAGGAAAGGTGTGTTAATACCTACTTGAGGAATGAATTATCAAAAAATTCATGTCGAGATTTGAAACTGCAGTACAAATGTAAGTAAGTGGATCTTTTTTCTTCTAGGTTCTCTTCTTTTGGAGTCCAAAATTAACCCGAACACTGCATACCAGAAACAACAGGTAAATATACTGGGKTTTTTTTTCTCATTTTTAAAGGCAGGTTCTTTACTTCAGGAATATTGTAAACTCTTCTGCCTCTATTGCAAATTATATTTTAGGTTCTTGTACCAGGAGGCAAAACAGGTGGTGGTGTGGTGGAGTTTTTTGTTTTTGTTTTTCCAATTTCACGGTACCTGTGTGATTTCACTGCTTTCTTTGTAACATCTATCCTACTGGCACTTCTATCTTATACAAGCCAAAAAATGCTGTGGGAGAGAAAAGCAAAGCATAGTTGTGAACGTCACAAATTATCTGAGGTTCCTGCAGATTACAGTATCTGAAACTTAATAGAATCTGATTTTTCTTCTTTAGATTTCCACTACTACAACTTTCAGTGTATTTTATTTAAAAGAGAAGACTAGATGGCTTTAAAGCTTTTTGTCTTTGTCTTTGTTTGGCTCTTACTTGGAAGGTGGATGTGGGTTACTACTGCTTCAGAGCTTTCTATATACATAACAGCTTCTCAACTCTAAGTCCACACCTCACTTAAGTCTTGCATTGTGAGCCCTCAAAGAATGCTGCTCTGGGAAAGGAGGAGTGAACCGTTGCTGTTCTTATCTCATAGACAGTGAGAAATGCCCTAGAGGCTGAGAAATGCTGAACCAGATCGTATTTTGATGCCTGTCTGGTCAGCTCTGACTTGCTAAAATCCTGTCAGATAAATAGTTTAAACACATTGAGTGTAAGCTGAAGACTGAAGAGTGTTTTATTACAAACATAGGCCTACTGTAGTGCTGCTCACAGGCAGTCCCAGCAGTTCTGTGAATGCAGCTGTTTATAGGGCTACATGTTGAACTGAATGGTGAGAATCAATCTGGGTTAAAAATATCCTTTCTTGGCAATATCTGAATTTAACCTGTATCTGCTCCTTGATGTAATTCATCATGCACTGTATAAACCGTTGTACTGAACAACTCGTGAGGTTAGTGCTGAGGTAGAGAATCAATTGCAGGGAATAAGAAAGGAGAATTGTTTATCCTGACTAGCAGAAATGCTAAGTAAACCAGCTGCTAGTTGTTATCCTTGCTAGCTTGAGATCATGGTTGCATAATAAGTAACTCAAGCTTTAGGACTACTAAAATGATGTCAGATATTTCAGATGTATGGCATAAAGTGCTGATCTAGCATAAACTTGCTTTGCCAGTTCAAATGTGTTCAAAAGTATTGAGGGGCTAGCTTTGTATTGACAGGCTTTATGCCAGATCAAGTATCAAGCAGCCTCAAAATAAGCATAAAATCATAAAGTCAGTGCAAACAGCAATTCAGTTGTGTGCTCATTGCTGATCTGGGTCCAGCATGTATTGTAATCCAGCAGAGCACAAATCAGATACTGGTGATTATGAAAACATGGTTAGAAACACAAAATATTAAGCATGAATCTGTCCTATTAGAACAGCACTCTATATGCTTTCTGTGCTGGAGAAGGAAAAATGCTGCTGTCAGAGCTTTCAAATGCTGTGTGGACAGAAATTTATATTTGCAGGTGGATAATTTGTATTTTCTAAGCAAAGCAGTCTCTAATATAGGCTCTATGTAGACCTCTGCTGTGTGCCCTTAAGAATTCAGCATCTTTCCAGTGTGCTGAAAGATTTTAATCCTATTTTACAACACTGTTACCTTGCAGGTGATGTCTACTTATCCTTTCCCTCAGTAAAAGGCAAATTCTTAGGTTAAACTTAATTCCATATGAGTTAAGGTTGGAGCTTAGCTACTGAAAGGGGGAGTTCCTTATTTCCCCCTCCTTATCTTGTGCCAGCTCTGCTTATCAGAACTCTGAACTGCCTTAACTCACTAAAAGAGAAGAAAGCCAGCTTGGCACTGCAAAACCCTCCTCAAAAAACAGTAACTCTCTACCTCAGCAGAAGTCTAAAGCCAGCTCCTACAAGATCCACTTGTGGAACTGTGGGATGGAAGAGTGGGTGTGATCTTTCCCTTTTGGCTGCAGGATGCCACTTATTTCACTAGTAGTTAAGGTGATACTTTAGCCAGTGGTCAACAAAGACTTGCTTCTGAGTTAGTCTGCAGTTGTCAGTTGCTGTCTTAAAATTTCAATAAAAATCTTCTAGAGTCTTAAGGCTTACAATTTAAGAGTAACTTTGCAGTGTGATGTTCTTGTCAGCCTTTTATCTCAAAATTTGGGGGGGAGGAGGGGAGGAAACATCCTTTCAGTTTTAAAGGGGTACACAGTGGTGCGCTGGAGCTGTTTTTACTGTGACATACTTTGCATGTGGCTAAGAGCGCCTTGGATATCTAATGGAATGAGTGGTTGAGTTCTGACATTCATCTAGGTTGATGTGAGGTTTGTAAGGAGAAACAATCTTTTATTGGACCAGCTGATCTGGTTTGGGGTAGGAAGGAAGGAGAGATGCGTAACAGATAAGCTTTTGGGGAGCTTGCTATGCTGGTTGCTTTGGGTTCAACAAGCCTATAAGTACCTTTGTGATAAACAGTGAACTTATTCCACTGGTGAATTAATGGCAACTGTTGGCTGGAATAGGTTCTTTCAAAAAAAACAAGCAAAAAACCCCCATGCCTTGTTCTGCCTATTCAGCAATACTAGTGCCAGTGTCAAACAAATTGTCTTATTAATTGCTGATACCACAAATTATGCCATCTTAGGGTATAGTTATGTTTTAGTGATGACTATCGCAGCTCAGATCATTATTTGTCAGTATGATAGTATGCAGACCTGAGTACAAGTTTGTCTTGCTTTCTCTGATCTCTTCGTCTCTGAAACATCTGTGGAGATTACAAAAAAAAAAAACCCTGTGAATCAAATTTTCTACTTTAGAGTGTGGGGGGGTTTTTGTTTTGTTGTTTGTTTGTTTATTTGTTTTAGGATTGAAAGCAAAGCTGGCTGTTTATTTTGGATTAATCAGATCTCTATGTGCATAGACATTGATCTCATGGGTGGTAGATATAACTGTCCACTCTTCCACTTGGAGGGGAAGAATACTTAGCAGATCTTGTAATACCTGCCTGGGGACATGTTTTTCATACATTGAAGCAGTCCTGAGTAACTTCAGCTATGACAATCTATTTCCCAGTTGTCCCAGACTTACCTCCCATCTAGATGCTTCATGTAATTCTTTAGGGCAAGAAGCACATAGGCATTTTTTAACTGCCTTTCACTAGTCAGATGAAGAAAGTAGTATAATCTTTCTGTCACAGTGAAGAGTTATTTTCTGCTGTGCATTAAAAGAGATAGACATGCTGTAACACAGAATTACTACTTGTGGAAGTTTTTGGATGCTCTAAACAGTGTACTTCCTAGCAAACTCATCTTTACTTAGTGCTTTAACTAGAAGAAAGGAATCCGTGCGAGGAGAATGTGCAAGTAAGGAAACAACTTGAGAAACTAATCTCCCCTAAACTCCTATGGCACAGTAAAGGGACTAATTTCCTATGTTAAGGTAATATTTGCAGGCAGAAGATTTCTTCTAATAAAGCATAATGTGAGTCAGTATGACGACTTGGCCCTCTGTCTTGTATTCCTGTTCAGGGCTATATGTTAAGTTTTATTGGTATTTGTATTTTAAAATGTTATAATGATGGTACTATAATTTAGGTATGGAATATACTGCATTTAGTTGTGGGTAAGTAGTGTACAGTTTAAAACTAAATTCTATTTAGTAAATGTAATTTAACTATGTGGTGCTGGACCACATGTATAGAAAACAGTTTTCTTCTTCCATTGTTGATTGTTTTCTTAATATACTAGTAAACGTAGAAGATTAATTGTAATGTCCTGATGCATATGACACTGAAGAAGTCAATTTACACATTTCAATCCAGGCTCTGATTATTTTTGAAGACATTATAATGAGACAATTGCAGAATCCTAGGAATAGAGGTGCTGTTATTAAGAACAGATAATCATTATTCCAGAAGTCAACAATTGCAGTAGTATTTTAGGACATCACACCTCTTATATAACCTTAAAGGATAAAAAATAACTCTGTGTATATAGAGTTAATTTAGGGAGAAAGCTGATCTGGGTGTGAACTCTGGAATATACTTTTTCAAATGGTGTTTTGACAATGCTGCAGCAGTAGAACAGTAAACACTTATATCCTCAACTTTATTTTAGATACATCCTGTAATCCAGTGGTGAAGTATGCATTACATCCCATTTTGTGCCTGAAACAAGGAAGACTTGAGTTGTTTACATCTTTCAGCTACAAAGTCTTGCCTCTGCACTAAAAACTTCAGTGTTTCATGTCCTCTGCTTTAGCAGTCGCTTTTTTTTTTTTTCCAGTTCCTCACGAGAACACAATGCTTAAATTCATCCTCAGTGCCATCTACTAGCTCAGTAGCTCAAAGGTATCTATCCTTGAACGGTGAAAAGCAGACTTGTTAATAACACAGCTAAAATATGAAAATGTCCAAACAGATACTGGCAGAACGTTCAGAGAAGATAAACTTCCTGCATTTGCTATCAGGATGTGTGTGCCAACACTGAAGCTATTACAATAAAATTTGTGCCTATTGTAGCTAAGACAGTAAGGAAAAGGGTATATGTGGGGGGAACGAGGGGAGTGACTACTTCTGGGTGTGTGTGTGTGTGTTCTCTTGTTTAGTAGGTGGCCAAAGGATTCCTTTTTTTTCTTGACCTGAATTTTCCTGTGAAATCTTTCTTTTCTGCTGTTTCTGGATATGGTCATTGAGCCAGTGAGTTGAGGTTCTATTTTAGAATTAATAAATGGATTTTCATCTGTGGGATCTACTGAAATGCAGCACTGAGAAGTCAAGTGTGATCGTTGAGCTTCCAAAGAAACTAATAGAATACATTCTACTAAAAGACCGAGTACATCTTTAACATTACTCAATTTTGGGGGTAACTTATTAGCACATCTAAATATACAGGTTCTAGGTGAACAGCTGCACAGAACCAAAATCAGAATTGAAACTTTATATTACACTATAAGGGCAGCTGTCTTTAACCTGAAGATTCTGCTGAAACCCACCACAATAACTTTGTATGCTTCACTTAATAAAGTACTGGTGCTATCAAAGAACACTTTGTAAGTAGAAACCCAGTGATTTTACTTTCCATTGTAAATAATATGCCAGCAAGATTCTGAAAGGTAGTTGGACATGTCCAGGGAAGTGTCTGTAAATGTAAGCAGCATAAAGGCTTAGCAGATGAGGAAGGCTGGTGGTCGGGACAGTCCGAGATGGGAAGAGACAGCCTTACTTAGTTAAACTTACAGTGCAGGAGGGGGAAGTGTCAGGGTCTAAATCACTTGAGGACTAGTAGGAAGGGATATTTCACTCTGAAGACGGAAACAGCTTCTTGAAAGCAGGATTTTGTGAAAGACCCATCTATTTTAAGGGATCAAAACTTTGACTTCTTGGGAGTAGCTTGAATCTTACAGGAACGCTGAAAGAATATTTTGGAATTTAGTAAGTTGTCCTGCAGTATGCTGATAAGCTATCAAAATACTTTATGCTAGAGAATCCTTCAGGTAATAGATGATTATGAATAATGTCAGTTTTGTTTTGGAATTTTTTTCTGGGCTGACAATAAATGCCTGCAGGGAAGAGTAGTATTCTCTCTAGATGCCAGCACCAATGAGAAGAGACTGTTAAACAGTATCAGTTCTCTTAATTTTATCCCATTAGGAAAGAAATATTAAATCAATTCTACTGCAGAATCAAATCCTGATGTACTGGTTGCTTTAAATTTCCCTTTATGAAATTCAAGGGCTTGCTTTTGAGATCATAGAAATGTTGTACAACATGCCTGCTGCTCGGCTTGCTAATAAGTTAAATAAAACTGGTTTAATATCCAATAAAATGTGTGACTGCTGGTGAGCTTTATGGGGAGAGACTGATGTTTGAGACCGATAGTATACATCCAACAACCTTTCTATTAAGGGGAATAAGCCTTTTGGGAAATTGTTTAAAAAGTGAGGAGAAACTGTTTGGTAGATACCATTGATAAACTAAACCCTGTCCACCTAAGTACCTCTGCCACTGCTTGCTGGCTTAATCTGTTGCAGCAGTATTTTTTACAATTAGTTTCTTAGGAATGAAATCTCGGACAAAGCTATGACACGCAGTAATGGTTCCTTGAAATCCAGCAGTCTGCTCCTCTAAATAACCAGGACTTGCTCCATGTGGACACGAGACAGCAAACAATCAAACAAGCAGCAAAGAAAAGGTTGATTGTACTCTGAAAAAGTTTCAGCTCAGGCTGTGTGTTTACAAAGATAAAATAAGGGTGCAAAAAATTAACTTCCACCAGATGATGAGATAAATACCTAAGTTCTCTAGGAAGAGGGCATGCTCAGAATTCTTGCTAAAATTAAGAACTCCCAATTATTTCTGAGCAGTCATTATGAAAGGAGACACTTACATCGACTACCTCAGGGAAACAGCACAATTTCTATAGGATAAGGTAATGTTAACACATCCAGTTGGCACTATTGTCAAAATATTTTTGCAAAGCAGCAAATGATTTTCCTACTCAAAGTAAGAAAGTGAGCTGTATATTAGTAGTTTTCTGATTGTCATCTTTGTGTTTAAAAAAGATCTTGCCAAGAACTCTAACGCATCTTGAAAAATATGAGGACCTAGAATGCAAGGATTCCTGTAGACAGTATAAAATAAAAAATACATATATTATTAAAATATATATATATATATAAAATCCTTCACTGATGAAACATTTGTCCATGTTTTTGACTTAGTTCATGCAGTGTAGCTCTGAATTAACATTTACTGCTGCAGTTTCACACATCAAAAGCAGTCAACAAACAAAGCAGTATTACAGGTTCATTTTGGAAAAATCTCCCTTTAGTAAAAGATAGGTAAAAAAGCCACATGATTTTTATTGGGTTTAAGGACAAGCTAGGTGAGAGCAAATTTTAGATCTTCATTTTAGTCCATCCATTCAGTTCCTTATTTGGAGACTAATATTTTGTCTGTAGTGCAGAAAAATGGATAATTTTTTTCACCAAACGGAGCCAGAGCTGCATCTATGAGAGATCTAGGAAGGAAGAATATAGGGACAATGTGCAAGACTCATCTCCATACCTCTCTAACCTATAGCTAATATTAATAAGCACATATATGCACACTCTTATTTCCTCTGGGATTGGAGGAAGCAGTCTGAGAAAATTAAATTGTGTTTTTGAAGGCTTGGCATTTGGAAACAAGAGATAGTCCTATTCCGTAGCTGAGAGATCCAGAGTAGTTCCTGGATTCAAATTAAACCGTTCCGTGATGCAGATCAAACACATAGAAAGATTCCTTTAAGTAAAACAAGCAGAAGCCAGGCTTTTATTCTTGTGTTTTATCTCTAAGTACCTCTAGAATTTCTTTCAATCTCATCTCCCTGAAAAACACATACAAGTTTTGTACTCCTTTTTGAGAATTAGAAAAACCTTTGTAAGATTAAGAAAGTGATATTGCACTAATAACTGTGTACATTTAACAGTGAATTTAAACTTTAACTGAAGAGTGTATTATGCAACAGAGTGAAGTGTTTTTCTCCCCTTGTTTCACTCTCTCTTTTTAAATGCCCTTTGAGGCCAGAGGGATATACAAACAAATACTCTCTTACTGAAGGTCCAGAGAGCAGCAATGGCCAGATTTCTATTGAGGTACTGACATGAATGTATAGTATGAAATCCATCTGTAATAATGAGACAGATGGATAACATTCATACTTTCAAATTGTTCATGTTGGCTGTTGGAAAATACTTTTCTAATATTAATGAAGTGAACTTGAAAATTATTGTTCTGTCATTCAAAATATTTAAAGTCTTTCAGCAACTTTTTGTTTTGCTTTCCAAAGTAGGAACAATTAAAAAAAATCAGTACTTGTAAAGATGAAAAAATAATCTCTGAGCTTCCATGTATGACAGTGGATTATCTCGTTCACAAGAACAGTTGGCCAAACATACTTTATACATCTGTGACTATAATTTGCAAAAGCAGCTTTACCTTTGAGTCTTCCCTTTCATCTCTCTTGTGCCTTTCTTCCTCCCTACATCGCCCTCTTCCCCAGAGGAAGAAAGAAAGAAAAAGAAAGAAAGACTGACCTGTGTTGGTCAAATGCTAAATCTTACTCAGAGATAGACTTGGGGGTGTTGTTTATTTAACTTACAGCAGTTAATGTAAATAACACTGTCATTATTTGCGTTCTTTTAGTCATTTCTCTATTTGTTAGTCGTGTTCTTGATACAGAAGAAAATATGTTTTGATCTTCTTTTGGAAATGGCTTGCTCAGAAACCTACCAACTTTCACTGTAGGTAGGAATTTGGTAGATAGGAATGTCGCAAGTACTGCTAGAGATCTTGCCTACTTTAAATTTATTTATTTATTTATTTTAAATGACAAAACATGGCTCAGCGGGAAGCTGATCAGACAATGGCTTTAAAAATTACTGCAGTATAAATACTAACAACAGAGATTCATTATAAATTATTAGATTTTGACCCTGGTGAATACAATGCATATTGCAGTAAAATATATGGTTATATAATGGTTACAAAAAAATGCAAGCTGAAGACACATCAGTATTTAGTGACTGATGCAGCTTCAGTTTTATTCTCATTCCTTTAGTAGTTTTTAACTTCTGGTTCTTTTTTCCTTTGGGCCTTCCCTTTCAGAATTATTGTAAACTGCTGTTTTTCTTCCTGGATAGGTTTCAGCAGTACTAGGTGCTGTCAATCTGTTATTACCAGAGTATTTGCACAGTGATCTGTTTTGTAGGGGATACAGTATTAATTGTGACTTTTTTCTTCCTTTTGTATTTTGGAGGTGGTCTTCCTAAATCCCTTTCTTCTGTGTACCACCTCTTCCTCAACCCTTTGGAAAAGGAAAAGGTAAACTATTTGCCATTTGCAAGGTAAACCCCTGAGTGCATCTGAAGCGGTATAGCTGCTCTGGTAATGGCAAATTGATTATGTTGTATTGCTTGACTGACTCCTCATGGAGCTAGGTGGATCATGCTTTTTACATTATAGGTTAGTTTAAGGTGTTTTCTGGTAAGTGCATATTGAAATCTAAATATTAGATTTCTCTTTATTGTCAGTGCTCATTTTAATATTTGAAGTAAATTCAGCCTAATTAATATTAAACTGTTTTAAGTTTGATAAAGGTCCAGCAAGTTACAGTGCTTTTGCAGTTATTTTAAATGAACTCCTCTAGGAATAATCACTATAAGCAAAATCTATATTTAATGAAGCACAGATATTCTATTTTATGGTTCTCAGTGAAATAGAAGTAGAAAAAATTTCACATCTTTTTTGTACTAGTGATTAAATGCATGTTGTAGCATTTAACTGAAATAATACTCTTTCATTTGGCTATGTATATTTAGTGTGGCTCATATTTCCACTAGCTCTTACAGGAGGAGAAAAGACTTTTAAAATAAAACTTGATTCACTATTTAAATAATGCAGATTATATTTTCCTCTCTAGGTCATTTTGTGATTCTTTGTTTTCATTCTATCAGTAATTACGATTTAGTAACCTGTTTGTAAACTACTGCATCAGATACCTTACCAATGTGCTGTACTGTCTTTGCAGTATCAGCTTCCACTTCTATGTATCATTTTTGGATGCAATATGAGGACTCTCATAAACTCTTGAACTATTCTAACAAGTAGATGAGAGCTTAAGTTTCTGGGTAGTAAACATAACTAAGCACTGTTTTAACTAACTACTCAAAATCTAGAGTGAAAATTATATCCTTTCAGAATTGCAGTTTGGAATGAGTAAAAAAAGATGTGCATGGTTCAGTATAAAAGGTATGCATATTCTGAGGCAGTTAACCGTATGCATATTGAAGGACCTGTTCTTGTTTAAAGTTTGTAGGCACCTTGATGCATCTTTTTAAGCAGGTGTTCTGTGCGTTACCACAGTGTTTTGAGGCCTACCGAAAAATTAAGAAAGTGATTGTAACTTTTATCCTGCAAAAGATTGATTATGTAGTTATATGTGCTCCATTTGAAATAGATTTAAAAAAAACCCAACAGCCTGTTTCCTTTGTTACTGTGTTTTATCAGAGGATGCAGTGAGGTAAAAGTACATGTTGTAAACACAGCTTTTGACGTTTACAAATTTATGGTCATGTAAATTGAGACTGAAAATACTTTCTTTAACTTGTTTATTCTGGTTTATGTTGAAGTGTGGTTTTTTTCACTCCTAAGGATATCAGAGCTTATAAAATCTTTCAAAGTATGATGATTACATTTGACTTGTAGCACTGTCCTGTGTCAGAGCTGTCTTTATTTTAAAATAACTCGTGTACCAGTCTTTAAACACTATTCAAGTATGTAAAATCTAAAATACATTGCCTGAAAATACTTTTTTTTTCTTTAAAGGATACCTTGATTGTGTGGTCTGAAGCTGAAAATTATGATTTGGCACTTAGCTTTCAAGAAAAAGCAGGATGTGATGAAATATGGGAAAAAATATGTCAGGTAAGTTTGATGCATGGAAGATCAAGACACCCAATAATCTTAATCTTTGTGTTCATGAGTTTTGAACCATCTTTAGTGAATTTGAGACAAAGTAAAAACAAAACAACCCCCCACCCCCCAAATTTTGCATTTTTGCATTTGAAAACTTTTCCCTTCCCCTGCAAATCTAGTATGAAGTTCTACTCTGATTTTCACAGAGCATTTTCAGGTCTTTTTTACTTAACATAACTTTTTAGATTCATTTTCTCCCAAGGAATTTAGCTCTAAAACAAGTGCTCAAAACGTTTTGTAATTAATCGGTATTCATAAATAACTTTTTTCTGGTTGACCAGAAGGGTAGAGTTTATCTTTCCAAAGTTTTTATTGTAGAGAGAAGAATATATAGGAGCTCTTTCTTAAATGATATCTATAAGGTGTTAACTAACACCCAGAAGAGTTTAATCAGTATATCATATCACTGATTTTAGTTCAATCTGTTAATTATTTTTTTCATTCCAAGCATTACAACTTTTCTTACTTTATTTGCTAAATTATGTGGGATTTCTCTTTAGATTTATCTAATAATTCTTTCCCTGTGCACTCTCTCTTCTTGCTCTTAATAAAGATGTACTTCTCTCCACTGTCTTCTGTATTTTGTTCTCACTGATGTCAGAAGTGAAGCAAAATAAATGTGGTTTCATTCCTCAGGCTCTGCTTAAAGAGGTAGTATTTTTTGCAAGAATTTAGAGTTTTTACATCCTGTTTTGAGACCATGCTATTGTTTTTTTTGTCTAGTGTACTTTAAACATTTTAAGCTTTCACAGACATTAAAGCTTTCTTTTAAAAGAAAATCTCTGATACCACTTGATAGTAGATGTGGTTGCTGATAGGAAACAGTAAATGGATTTAAAAGCATTCTAGATTTTAATCTGTATGCATATAGAATTTGTATTGTCCGTGAAGAATTATTTCTCCCAGATTTTTTGGTTAATTTTCAAGATTAAAAAGAGCTGTGCCTTCTGCCCTTCTATTCAGCAGCGCCTTTCTAGATTTGGTGCATCAGAGTCCAAACAAATACCACAGTTAAGATGTAATTAAGGCTGAAACACCGGTGCCCGAACATCTTTGTTCATTTTTTTCACTAATTTGTGCTTTCTGCAGCTTCCTGGTTGTATCTCTAGAGAGATCTCTACAGATCCTGTGCCTTGTTTTTCTGACAGTTTCACATTTCCTCTACTCTTTGTTAATGTTGGGTTTGGGAACAGCTTGTCTGTTCTTAAGAACTTTGTAGACTTTGCTGTGGATTCTGTGCCTCCATTGAGTATTTAGAAAGTACACCATAATGCGTTTAGACTTGTAGCTCTCCAGAGCTGAAGAACAATAAAATCAACAAGACTAGCCTCTTTATTCTGCTTAAGCTTGCACAGAAGGTTTGAGGAGCATCAAGAGCTGTTAAACAGCCTGTTATAAACGTTAAAAGCTATCACTGCAATAATGTAGTACTGGTTTGCGTTTGGAAATTTATGTACAGATAATAAGGGCTAGAAACAAATAGCTTAGGTCAGTACTCTGCTAAAGCCTTGTGGTCACTACTAGTAATTGTGAATTTCCCGTTTTATGTGAAGTATTCCAAAAAATTATCTTTTACTTCATTCTTTTTTATTCTGTGTTGCTA
Source organism: Apteryx rowi (assembly GCF_003343035.1). Taxonomy (NCBI): domain Eukaryota; kingdom Metazoa; phylum Chordata; class Aves; order Apterygiformes; family Apterygidae; genus Apteryx; species Apteryx rowi. Next base: position 7,848,720 of record NW_020450760.1, read on the forward strand.
GTTTTCCTTTTTATAGAGAATAACTATAATTAAATATCTAATATAGAAATATTTTTTTTTTATTTTAAAAGTGTTCTTTCTGAAGAAATGGTTTGAGTATCTCATATCTTTTAAACCAGCAAATCTCAATGTCAAACTTATATTTGCACTTCTATTTTGGCCTTAAAAGGCAAAAAACATATGACAGTTGAAATGGTGTTTTAATAAAACTATTAAAAGACCAGTAAACATTAAAACTCTGCTTTTTTGAAAACATCTTGTTTTATAGGTTCAAGGCAAAGACCCTTCTGTCGATATTACTCAGGACCTTGTGGATGAATCTGAGGAAGAACGTTTTGATGATATGTCATCACCAGGTCTAGAATTGCCATCTTGTGAATTAAGTCGACTAGAAGAAATTGCAGAACTTGTGGCATCTTCACTGCCTTCACCATTACGTCGTGAAAAACTCGCACTAGCACTGGAAAATGAGGGCTATATTAAGAAGCTCTTAGAAATTTTTCATGTGTGTGAGGACTTGGAGAATATTGAAGGACTACACCACTTATATGAAATTATCAAGGGAATCTTCCTTTTGAACAGAACTGCACTTTTTGAAGTCATGTTTTCTGAGGAATGTATAATGGACGTAATTGGATGCCTAGAATATGATCCATCTTTATCACAGTCACGGAAACACAGGGAATTTCTGACTAAAACAGCAAAATTTAAAGAAGTGATTCCTATATCTGACCCAGAGCTGAAGCAAAAAATACATCAGACATACAGAGTACAATATATTCAAGATATGGTCCTACCCACTCCCTCAGTATTTGAGGAAAATATGCTATCAACACTTCATTCTTTCATTTTTTTTAATAAAGTGGAAATAGTTGGTATGTTACAGGTAAGTTTGAGAATTTCACAGTCTTTTAATTTGAGTTTGGGCAAAGAATATTGGATAATATTTCTTGGAAAGATTGAGGTGCTACCTTGGAGCCTTCACTTCAAAATGACTTCCAGCTTCATAGAAGTAGTATATAAAAAAGAGATATGAAATTTGAGTACTGAACTGTTAAATTGATTATCATAAATACATTCTAGATTTCGGACTAGATTCTCTATAACTGATGATTTAAAGTGCACAAACATATGTGGAATCCTCAGCAGAGCAAGGCTGGTTAAAATGAGTGGTACTCCTTGCATTTTGAAGGGTTGTTTCTGTTAGGATTTTTCCTCTATTCTGGGACTTTTTAGGTGCTACAATTAAGGATGAATTTAGAATGACAAAACAAAGTCAAATCTTTTCACCTCAGTTTTATATATACCATCTTATACCAGCATGTAAGTGTTTCTAAGTTTGATATAAATTAGGAAAATTTGGAAAGTACAGGTTCAGAACATAACGTTGCTTTAGGTGCTTGAACATTTCCTTAGTTCTCTTATCTTGTAAGTCCCTAAATAATACTTCTTGGAGTTGTCAGTTTTTCCTGATGTATGTCTTACTGAAAATGTAAGGAGATTATATGCAACTGATGCTTTAGATTTCTTATCTGCATGTCTTAAGTATTCTACACCAACCCTATGAATTTCCTGAACTGTGTAGAAGTAAGTGGCACATCTGTGTAATGGGAGCTTCCTAAAGCTTTCGACAGACTCTGCAGATTGGAAAAGCACATGTATTTTAGTTTGTAGAAATCAATTACCATTGTCTTAACTCTTCTAACTTTTAAGAAATGAATAGCCACTGCCTTCCTAGGGTCTGTCTGGTCTGGAGAAATGGATGAAATGCTAGATGCTGCTGATAAAGTTCAGCATTTTAATCTTCACTTGAACCTCAGAGTGCACCATTTTTAATTTCATGGAAAATATGGCAAGGAAGAATGTAAATTCCTTGCACAAGCTCGTATGGGAAATCAGTATTAAAACTAGGCCGTCTGACTTTTCATCCACAACACTCAGTTGATCAGAATACTGATATAAGCGAGCCCTGTCACTCAGGACTCTAATCCGTTGCCCACACTTGTAGCATTTTATAAGCAGTAGGGTACACAAGACATCCACATGCACCTGTCCTGACCATGGACACATGACTCGTGGAAGCCACTGGAGGCCAGGTAGAACACCGAGGGCCTCTTGAATGGTACTAGATCCCAATATATGGTCAACTGAATCAAACCCTTCTTACCTATATGCATGTCCTTGATAAACAAGGTCACAGCATATGTATCCTGAACAGTCAGAAGGCCTTAATCACCATGAAGTAACCAGTTTGGGAAACCTTGCAAGCCTGACTTTGAGAGAGTGTTGAAAAACATTCAAGTAAGGTATCTCGAGTATCTGGGATGACTAGTCTCTCTAAAATATCTTGGCCTCTTTGCAGTTGTTGCTACAAGTAGAGTTGTGAGGATGGTAGATGCTGTCTTGAGAGGCAGAGGGAAGAGTTATTCAGTAATCTTGGTGTCAGTGGCTGATACTGGGAGGGATCTTGAACTTGGGTAGATTTGGAAAGGAAACTGAGCAAGTAGAAAGAGGACCTAATACTGCAAAATCATTAAGAGCGCATTTGCCAGAAACCGTGAGGGTAATTTGATAAAGAACTAGTGGCTGATTAGCTTCCTTTTGTTTTTTGTCTCTTATAAACTGTGTTAGATTGGTACACGTAGGGTAAGTTGAGTGACGATRTCATTGCTTAGTATGGTCGCAAAGCTTGTTAGTTGCAGTTTACAGATGAACTAGAGGCTCAGAACTTGTGTGATCCTAAGTTTCTGAACCTTACCTTCACTTCTGCTGCTGTTGCCTGTGACTCTTTGGGAATGACGTATAGTCCCTGTGCAGTGGAGCCAGAAGAATTAACATTGCCTAACTTTCAAAGTAAGGTAAATATTTCAACTTGTTGAAGTGCTTTGTACAGGTTTAAGGACCGAAGAGCAGTACCGCACAAGCGAGATGATACATGCTGTGCTATACTGTAATTCCTAGGCCTTTCACAGGGCAACTCTATAGCGTGGAGGGCGAATGCCCTGAGTTTCTAGATAACATTCTGTTGGGAATTATTTAACAGAAATATTGATGATCATTTCTTGTCTTTGAGGGAATTAAAGGAGGATCTGGCAAATCATATGCTCATTGCATTTATGAGATTAAAAGGCTTGATTAATTTATTTTTCAAATTCTCGTAGTGTAGCTCAAAGCGAAGATTTAAACTACTTATCTGGAGTTTATTAATTTATTTATACAGCAGTATTTCAGATTGCACTTGTCTATATTCTCCGCCCTCTAAAGTCACATTCTCCCCTTTTCTTTCTCCCCCCATTCCTGCTATCCATAAATAAAATGTATGAAAATGTTCTCATTTCTTTATGCAGAATAAATAATATTCTGAGATCAAAATTGAAAGACTGCTTTTTTTATTTCACTTCTATGACTAGTTCTTAATGTAGTTCTTCCTTTAGTGTGGTTTGATCCTCATTTTTGTAGTTGGTCATATCACAGTACTTTCTTCTGGACTTATTTCATGAAATATTTAAAATGACCGTAACCACACTCCAGTGAGGGGAGTCCCTGGTATTCATTATTTTTAGCCTTACCAGGTCCTGGTGCTCACTAACCTTACTTGTGTATTTACAAAACAGTTTCTTTTTTAAGTCGTTATTAACTGAAGAGTTTTGGGATGCATCATGGTAGTTTATTGGGAGCCACGGATGGGTCTCAAGTCATTTCTTTCTGCAGTAAATGTGTAATATAGGCTGTTGTGCTTTTGTGGTTAACCTTAGATTGTCTCTCCCAGACTGGTTAGGCTACAATAGAAGAGTTAGGTTTTTAGTGAGTTTTACATCTCAGAAAGGTTAAAGTAAACTCTTCTCTGTGAGCAGCTGGTATCCTATGATGTACTGCAACTATTGTGCCTACAGTTCTGTTGTTTTGTATGACTCTGGCTCTGAGGAGGAAGAGAAGAAAATCTGTTCCCTGCATGATAAAAAGATGAGCTCCAAAAGACCCCTTCTTGTGTCAGACTGAAGTGAAACCCTGCAACAGCTTCACCTCAGGTTAACTCAGCCATACCTTGGTTAGAGAAAAGTGACCAGAAATCTGTACAAGAATGGTTGTTCACGGCTGCCTAGTTGTGCTGTGCAGCTTGTACCCTATGCTTTTGGACAGGCCAGTTGACTTTACCTGAAATTACCGCTGTGTTCTATTGAAGGCATTTTGTGTCCAGGTAGTACTCCATTTAAAGTCAACTTTTCAATTATAACTAGTTAATTCTGTAAATTGGACAAACCTTTGCATGGAGGCAAGACTAGGGAATTGACGTATATGCTGATTCTTAGGAATTCTGGCTTTCAAAAAGGTTATTAGGAGAGATGTTGGACCTTTTGAAGAAAGAAAAATTTCTGTAGGCATGGAAGATACCCGCTTCCCTGATTTTGCTTTGTTTAGTACAGAAGTAGTTTTTGCCTCTTCTGTGGTAAAAGCAAGAATAGAAAGTGGGTCACCTTTGGCACTTTAGATTTATGAACTGTATTCATCCCTCTTACTTCATTAAGTTTAGATTTCCCATAGCCTTTTTAAAAATGCTTACACTGGTTGCTTTTCTGTGAAATGGAGTTGAGTTTATTTGCGATATAATTGTCTAAGGCCTGTCATTTTAAGTCAGTTCATCAAGCTCTCGCTATGCTAGGTATTGTTGGTCACGACAGATAATAAACCCATGATAGCAGCATTCCCATTCTTCAGAATTAACTACTGTAGAAACCTGCTCAGTTACAGGTTTTATGATTGGCTTGTACAGAAGGTACAAAAGAGATATATGCCTTTTTTTTCCAATTTCAGCCCTTCCTAATATGCTCTCAGTGCTTGGGGTCCAGCCCATTCTAGTCTTGTGATGTGGTAGCCACCAAGGAGCCTTACTGAGACATGGAGCTCGCCAAGCTTTGAGAGTGGGGGTGGGACAGGTAAGTAGTGTTTCTTACTTTATATGACGCTTTTTTGCAATTTAAAAAATAAATACTAATGTTCACACTGGAGGCCACCAGTTCTTTCCCTTTGTATTACAAACTAGTTCTTTAAAAAAACAAAAACTTGCAAAACTGCGCCATAGAGTGAGCAAACACTGTTTCCTTCAATTCTCTACCCCCTCTCTCATTGGCGTGTTCTTTTTGCCAGCAAGATCCTGTGGTGTTTATAACTTCTAGAATATAGATTATTGTTAGGATTACTTCAGAGTTTGTTATCTTGTGTTTTCAGGAAACTGGAGAGTGGAAAGGGAAAGGGAAATATATATTTAAGTAATTAGTGCTTAGTGGAACAGTGATCACATGGCATTGCTATACTTGTAAATCAGCTTTTTTTTAAATACAGAATTTATTTTACTGATAGTCCCTCTCACCTTTTTTAATAAATGCAAATTTGTAGGCATTTAGGTACATATGTACATTTTGCTGGATATAGGTATAATAGTATGCTATTCTTCATTTTAAATGTGGAATTGCGTTTTACAGATAGTAACTTATTCTTAACAGAGCCCCTTGAAGGTAAATGTGAATTATCCTTAGGGGTTTTTGAGTAAGAGTTGTGTCAGTGCATGTAAGCAGTTTTGCCCAAATATAAGAGGATTAGGACATCTCCAGCGGGTCAGCTGTTTTGTGGTAGTTGGCTCAGGAATAACTCTACTTGAGATTTATTTTACAGTATAATTTACCTTGCAGTGAAGTGTAGAAGAACACTTTCTGTGGGAAAGTGCTTGATGAAAGAAGTTTACAAGTGTTGCATGCTGATGATTTCTGAATTAATTTCCTCGTTGTAAAAAGTGATTTTGATGTGCTGCTGCTATTTCAGTATGTTGTCTGAAGTGGAAATAGCTCATTGATAGCGAATGAAAGGCATGTGTAGGAAGACAGTATGAGATACAGGAGATCAAAGCCTTTTAAACTATGAAATCTTTTATTGCTGTTGTGGAAAGGAATGTATGTTTGAAACTGTAGTTCTGTGTTTGCTGGTAACATTTTATAAAACATTCACTTTCTGGGCTGAAATATCCATAAATGATAGCCTGAAATGAATATGCAGGTAGAAAATAGGATGGAAACTATTCTCTTTTTCCATCTTAGTTTTCACCGAGTTTCTTGAATTTTTTTGAGAAAGAGATTTTTTTCCTCATTTATATACAATCACACATGTGCAGTGTCCGATAGCTGAAAGTTAACAATATTCAGTGGAGAGAGACCTACTTTTAAAGAGTGCTTTTAAGTGCCTTTTGGGAGGAGGAGGAGTGCTTTGAAAGTTGGTTCACAAATGTAAAAAGTATATTTTTATGTGATCCTCCTTTGTCTATGGGTTTTCTTGTTTTTAAACTTAGAAATGATTGAGTGAGAGGAGAACCTGGCTTAATTCCATCTTCATGAACTGTGAAAGATGTTCAAACCATAGGAGCATCTGCTTAGATCTTGCAGAACCATAAATGAGTATACTTAATGTTTGGCACGTGCATAGTTTGGGTATTGCACATTTTAATAATTTCTAGCATGGAGAAAACATATAGCTTAATTCTAAGATTATTCTCTAAGCTATCTTTAGCAGTTTTGTTCTTTCCTGGAAAACATTTATGACCTTCACAGCTTCTGGGGTATATCCAAAGGGGTACAGACACCTGTCTGCATTGAGAGGCCAGATATTACAAAGAATTATGCATTTACTCTGAATCTATTTCACAGGCATAATTTTTTTTAGATTTTTCCAAGTTGCAAAAAACCAGAGAACATTTAAGCTTGGATAATTCTAGTGTTCAGTGTTGGTGCTTTGTAACTTCTAAAATACATGAACTCTGCTCTCTTGTACTGTGCATTTCCCTAGATTCTGGTAGTATAGGTCAAGAATGTATCTTTAAATATAATATCACGTCAGTAATTTTACAGCCTTGTATATATAGATACAGATAAATACATAGAATCTTGTATTTAGAATTTTCATTGCATTCACAGGTTTTCTGTAGATGGGAGAGACCTTTTTATATCAGTAACAACCTGTCTGCCTTTCGTTAAGCATCTGGAACAAGGCTGTCCTGAAACATATTTCAGGACTAAGACAGAGCAATGAAGTTAGTAATAGGGAGCCTACATTTCCCTGTTGTTTTTATTTTCTTGGAATAACTGCCATTTACTGCATCTTTTCCATGAAAGGAATTTCTTGTGGGAGTTATTTTGGATCATTTGGTTCCATCTTAGCTCTACTGATTTTAAATGGCATCAAGGTGTGCTAAGGACTAGAGATTTCAGTAAATACTGTTAATTTAAAAATACAATGTATTTAACAGAATTTGGGAGAAGAGATGATAATGGTGTTGAAAATCTTTCAGTATTATATTTAGAAAAATTTCGTAAAATACCATATTGTATTACACACTTGGAGGGTTGAAAACCAGTTACATACACAACTTTTGCAAATTCTTCCTGAAACCTTAAGTGTCAACATTGAATTCTTCATCAATTCCAATGTGATGAGTCCCCTGCAGCAGTTCCAAACGTTGGCAAGCACAGTAACGGGGAGCGGGCTGGCCTCCGCTGCGGCTGGCCGGCTCCTGACCAGGGCAGGGGCTGAGGCAGCCGGGCCAGAGCAGGGAGCTGGTCCTGCCGTGCTCGGCAGTGTCCTTCTGCAAGGTGCCGCGTCCCCAGGGGGCTCCAGTGGGTCATAAATGAGGCCCACATATCACCAGCAGTAAATGTCGTGTGTGGGGTGGGGAAAAGGGGATATTAGGGGTGGTTTTTTGCTTCTCTCCCTCTTCTCCTGTTCTTCCACGTTTTAACTTAAAAAAATTTGGGGGGGGGGGGGATACTTTGGGTAATAGTGTGTTCCTTTTCGAGCAGAAGCACACTAGTCACGGCTCGAACATACTTCAGTGCTGAACCTTCCATTATTTTTCCCAGTGATTATTCTGAGATGTTTCTGTGTTACTGACTTGAACTTATGTTCAGGCCTTATAAAAGAGGCGAAAACCCTCTTTCACAGAGTAACTAGTCTCACTACCCAGTGGGGAATAAGCATACAGTTTTTCGCTAGTTTTGTTAGATTAGATTGCTTTCATTTCTCTTTTTCCTGGTTTCATCTAGATATAACATCAAGCATTTTAGTCTATTCCTGTTAATCATGCTACTATTAATCATGGAGAGTAACTTGCATGTTCTTTGAAAGAACTGTTTTTGTGTTTAGAGGTTGCCATCTATAATTTTTTGTATTTGAGTAAACAAGCGTATCAGTATCTCTCCTGTGTGTTAGTTATGTTACCTGTAATGTCTAATGAGCTGAATATTAGAACTGAAAACTTACTAATCCATATGAACAGCTGGATAGCAGGTAGTCATACATCCTTATATTCTTTCATCACAGCTTAAGTATCCTAAAATCAAAATCCTTAATTTTTAGTTTTGAACATAGACTCAGTTGAAATCTGAAAGTCAAACTTTGGATTTCCAGTGCTTGATTCTCCAGAGTGAGTTTTCGTAAACTTCAGATGAGGCCTCTGCTCTCTCTTTTGTTTTTGAAGAAGTTGTCACGCAAATAGCATCTGAAACTGTGTTCAGCAATAATTCTTTGTTCATTGTAACTGAATTGTTGGGTCAGGTTAGGAGTAAAGCACAGCATGAAGACAAGAGGAAGCATGTGGCATTCCCTAAATATAGGATTTACCATACAGTGCGGTGAAATGCCTTGTAGAGTTACTGACTGCTGCCAACCTATTTGGGGTTTATCTATGCTGTGCAGTGCCATCCAGGGCTCCTGGATTGGGTGGTGAAAGCGTTATGGCTGTGTTAGCATGGTGTGCCATCTGGGCCAAGGTACTCAATTTCTCAGCAAGGCTGAAAGGTGAGCCGGGGGGATGTACCTAGATGACCTGCAATATAAGAAAGTTTATTTGGAGGTACCTGTAGTGCCTGCACGATTCTGCATTATGCTGTGTAGACATAAGCAAGGCAACTTGGGTTTTTAGCACTGTGGTTTTTGGATGGGGGGATGTTGCTTGCGGTGTTACTGACTTCACTAGAAATCCATTGCAGCTTAACATTCTGGCACCTTTTTGAAAAATCTGTTCATCTTTGGCATACAAGTATCTTTTTAAAGCAAGTGCTATATAATATTTGGGAGAGGATGGGGAAGAGTTTGCTTCTGTTTCTTAATCTTCTAGCCGTTAGGATAGTAAAGATTAGGGGAGGTTAAGTGTTGTTTTTTGTTCAAGCCTGAAGATATGTATCTGTAATGTTTTGGCCGCTGTTTGTGGTTTTGCTAAGCTACAGCAGCATGAAAAATAACTAAATGGTTTTTAATTGCTGCCAGCCAGAACGCTCAATGAACACTGTAGTTAGTAGGAGCAGTTATTTTAATTTGGTTTCCAGGGCCCCCCTTTCGCAACAGGGGGGAGATGGAATCTCACCTCATTACTCCCTTCCTAGCTTGTGTTTTTCCTTCTGTTGCGAAGCTCTCATAGTGTTACAAAGATGAGTACACGTGGATAGGGCTGAGTTGGGAGAACATGCTTTTCAAAATACAGAAATGTTTGAAGCAAAGGTATTGTAGTGTGATTTAGGGGGAAGGACATGTAATAAGGGGGAAGGGAGCTAAAGAAGAAGGCATAGGCAAAAAGGTGAGGATGGCAATAGAAAGAGGACAAACAAAAGATAATACAAGATACGTCATAACTGAGAACGAAACTTGAGTGGGGAGGGGGGAAATGAGCTGATCATAATAAAAGCTCCAAAACAAGATTTGTATTAATTTGCTTGAAAATGGAATTAGACAGCTGATGCTCTTATGATTAAATGCAGTACACAACAGCATTTTCTCTCTTAATTGCAGGAGACATGGCTTAGAAGAACTTTATATTGTACTTGGATGCCTTTTGGTATTATCAAATAAACAAATGGTATTGTTTTGCCTTTGTAGGAAGATGAAAAATTTCTGACAGACTTGTTTGCACAACTAACAGATGAAGCCACAGATGAGGAGAAAAGACAGGAATTGGTAAGAAATCTATAAAATATACATGAAAGGGACAGTTACAAGTGATACTTGCATCCTTTTTTTCATCGCTAACGAATATGTTAATCTTGTATTTCAGGTAAATTTTCTTAAAGAGTTTTGTGCATTCTCTCAAACATTGCAACCTCAAAACAGAGATGCATTTTTCAAAACTTTGTCAAATATGGGCATCCTGCCGGCACTAGAAGTCATATTGGTAAGTCAGCTCACTTTTGTTTGTGGTAGCAATTTTATTTCTCTCTAGAGAATTGTTTAAAAAGTAAGCAAGCCAAACTTCAGTCACTTGGTTTTCAGAAGTATTTACTTCATTTGTCTTGTCTTAACTTAAGATTTCCCATATTTATGTACTCCTTGGTGTACAATTGAGTAAGAAAATAAGGAAACAGACCAAAGGACAGGGAAACTATAAAATTTATTTTACCCAACAGCTTCCAAATATACAAAAAACAAGTTAGAGTCAATTCAGTTTTAGAATTCAGTTTTAGTAATATTTAGGTGTGACTTGTAAATAGGAATTCAAAGGTATGGGAGTTCTGTTTTTCATTCCTTTTTAAGACTTTCATTTTAAGGAAACATAAATGATTTTACTTGACTTTTCTAGGGTATGGATGATGCACAAGTACGAAGTGCAGCCACTGACATATTCTCATATTTGGTTGAATACAACCCATCCATGGTACGAGAGTTTGTCATGCAGGAAGCGCAGCAGAATGATGATGTAAGTAGAAGGTCTCCAGATAAAGTATGTATTGTTGTTTTTTTCAGTTACTATTTCATATTTACAATTTTGTTAGTGGTAGATAAATCTTATTTTCCTGTGCTGTATTTGAAGTTTTATATTGGAAGGGTCTTTTTAGATTTTTAAGATATATTATTTGGGAGTATTTTTAGTATTTGCTGCTACAATAAATAATATTGACAAAACAGTTTTGTCATGTGATAGCTGAAATAAGACTGACCTTAATCTTACAAGAGTAAAAAATATGAATATAACCATGTTCACAACTGCAGTTTTCTGGAAGCAGAATTATAATTCAAGCTGGAATAAAATTATAAGAGGATAAAAAGAGCAATTTTGATTTAAAAGTGAACCATACTCTGTTTTTTCAAAAAATATATAATTTTATTTGGTTTTTATGTCTTTCACCTTTATTTCTACAAACATGCATTTTTTAAAAATGCACTGACATTAAAAAGCATTCTACTTCATAAGTCCATGGGTATTTTAGGTAGTTTTCAGAATAGCTTTGTTTTGTTTGTTCTAATATATTAATATCTTAGTAGGAAAATGTATATATTTAACAACCGTAAAAATAGCAAATGTTTAGATCCATTTTAGAAGCCCACATCTACTTTTTAGTTGTAAGAAACCAAAACAAAAGGTTTTCAATGATGGCCTCCTTGAAACATGATATACAAAATATAAATTTTAATCTTGATCTTAGCATGGACATGTGTTTTTAATTTACTGAACCTACTGTGTTCTGTTTGCTATCACGTATGTAGAAAGTGATAGCGAACGTGTCTGAAGAAGTGTCTGAAGTTTTTGAAGAACTGGGTCTCTCTGACTCGTTGACAAAAGTTTTACATTTCCCAGAGATCCTCTATAACTGATTAATAAAAAAAAAACACTAGCAGTAAGGTAAGGATTACGAGAAAGTACATATACCGCTAGTACTAAGAAAGGTATTTCCAAGTAGTAGTTGGTAGGGAAAAAAAAAAAGTTGAGATGCCTTTTCTGTAGAGGAGTGAGAGTTATTTTTTCTCTTGTATCTGCCAAAAGTATGGCAGAGGCCAGGAAGCTGCTGGTGCTGCTACTTCCGTGCTGGAAGTGGAAGGAAGGGGCAGCTGGGGCACTGCCTGCTGCACATGCAGCTGGTACGGGGGATATGGCTCTTGGTCCCCCCCACCTGCGTCAGATGACCCCTCTCTTTTACGGGGGACAGTGTGACTGAGCAAGTTCAGTGTAGAGAATATTATTTGCATTTAGGAATCTCTATTTTTACATGTTATTCTTGTTTTCTACAAATACGTGGCTGGAGTAATTCTTAGTGAGGATAACCTCCTTGAGTCCAGTTGCATTATTCAGGCCTGTAACTTTTGCTGTTGTGTGTTTGCAGAAATATGATGTTGGTACGTATTCTAAAGGAGGATGCAGATTAAAACTTCTGTACTATGAAAAGATTTCCACAAACTAGGTCAATTATGAGACTGTTAAGCCTCTCCCTTTGTACAATGTATATTTTTGATTTTTGGTTCAGACTGAAGTCTAAAGTTTCTTAATTTAAGAATTGTTTTTAGTTGCTTTGAAAGATTCTTGGTGACTGCTTGCTTCCTTACTGTTGAACAACTAGCTGCAGAATTTGTCATTGGCATGCAAAATTAATTTGTTTCTGTTAGGGTTTTTGTTTTTGTTTATTTTGATATAGTACCATTTTTGACCAGGCAACATCCCTTTTAGAAGAGATTTTCAGATTTTGGGCAAGGGGGTGCCATTAGAATTGATTTTTGCTTCTTTTCTTTTTCCTGTTAGGATATACTACTCATTAACCTCATTATAGAACACATGATTTGTGACACAGATCCAGAACTTGGAGGGGCAGTGCTACTCATGGGTTTGCTTCGTACTTTGGTTGATCCAGAAAATATGCTTGCCACTGCCAACGTAAGTAAATACCTTCAAATGGAATTACAGTTGGATTTCTGGAGTGCTTGATGATGTATGTTACATATGTAATATTAATATTAAGCTTCTTTTTAATTCTTCAGAAAACAGAAAAGACAGAGTTCTTGGGTTTCTTCTATAAACATTGTATGCATGTTCTCACAGCCCCATTATTGGCCAATACTACAGAGGACAAGCCTAGCAAAGGTAATACTGCTCTGGATGTTGGACGCATCAGACACTGTTGAATATCAATACTTAAAATGGAATAACTGTCAAAGGATTTTTAAAAAGGTTGAATCTAACCTATTTTTAATTTTTCTTTTCTCTCCCTACTTAAAAGGAGGGCTAGAGTGGCTTTTTTATATGTATTGATATAATTATATCCCAGAATTATTAAAAGAACCTGAACCTTTTGGTTTCTTGCACAGTACTTTTGTTAAAAGCCGTAATGGGTAATATTACTGATGCAAACATAGTCAGGATACTGTGTATCGGGCCATATTTTGTGATACGTACAGACAGGCAGGCATCAGAATAAGATTTGGTCAAGCAAGCCTTGACAGTTTGTGTTAGTGTAAGCACTTTACTTTCTGAACATTTAGACACCGATTTAACAAAGACAAAACATTTTTCATGTATAACTGTTTCTATTTTTTAAGAGTGTTGTCATATCTGTATGAATAGAAAACATCCAGTCCCTAACAGGCTTATCTGATTTCTATTTTAAACATTAACCTTCCAGCGTATTTCCTAAACTAGCTGTGGGAATGCACAAGAACTTGAAAGTGTTTACCAGACTGCACTTGCATATTTGAAGTTAGTTTCTGAAGATCATATTCTAAAATATGTTTAATTGTTTTGGTTTTGTTTTTATTACAGATGATTTTCAGACAGCCCAGCTCTTGGCATTAATACTGGAATTGCTGACTTTCTGTGTAGAGCATCATACTTATCATATAAAGAACTACATTATTAACAAAGATATCCTGCGAAGGGTACTCGTTCTCATGGCCTCAAAGCATGCTTTCCTGGCATTGTGTAAGTTTGAAAGCTAAAGACTAAACTGGTATTTTGTGAAAATGAATTATTATGTATCTTTATTCTACTGGAAGAAAACTGTTCACAAATCATGACAAATTTTGACTAATTACAGAAATTCTACCATTATACTGTATCTTGTGTTTTTCATACCATTTTATAGATGTCAGTTAGAATTAGCAAATAATTTTGGATTTACAAATGGCTTTTCTAAATGCGTAAGGTTTTTTTTGTAGTATAGAGGTGAATTGAAAAGATGATATCTCAATATTGAATATCCTAAGAGAACCCTCATAAGTTTTTGATGTTTTTTTGAGTAGAAATTGTCAGAGGTGTTTAATTAGAGATGCAGTTAGCTAACTACATTAAACATAGCAGAGATGTTCAGTGTACTGCTCTTCAAACTCTGATAGTTTCTTTACCATTATCAGGACAGTATTAGCAAAGCAGTGTGACTTAAATCTGCAGGTAAATGTCAGTTGCAAATTTCAAGTAAAAATTAACATTGCTTTATTCTTAAAAACTTAAAGCCCTTGCAAACCATTTTTCTAAATATAGATTTCCCAAGATCCACTTCTGCGCATAGAATAAAACAAAGCTTAAAGTTGTCTGAGAAGTACCATACAGTAAGAGATACCTTTTTTAATTTGTTACTGAGTCACCTGAGATTTTGGGTTTGGAGCCCTTCAATAATCACGTTTCATGTATACACTAGCTGCTAACCGAAATGTACTTACCTTGAGAGAGGATACTCTGCCTTCTGTATGTGCATGGACATTCACAAACGTGGGTGTGCTCAAGAGTATCAGAAAGAGCTTTATAAAGGATGAAAATCAAGTCTTTGCTTTACTGTGTTTATGAAGAAAATGCCGTTTGCCATTTTTAAAATGAGATAGTTTGCATCCTAATCAAGCAGGACTTAATTAAATGTAATCAAACACACTCGAATAAGCAAATTTCCCAGGTCTCCCACTGAGGAAAAGTCTTCCTTTATCATAGATCTTTTCAAAAATAAAAAAACAAGTAACACACCTCTGTGTTAGTAGTAATATAGTTAAACAATAGTATGTTACTTCTTTAGTGATCAGAGGTTGTCTGTCTTGCAGAATTGTGATGGAGGATTTATGATAAAATGGATAATTAAACTTTAGCAGTATAGTCTAGATATTTTTGAAGCAGAGAATATCTGAACATATTACCTATTCCTAATTATGTAGTTTTCTGTAAAAACTGAGATTGCAAATTTTCCTAAATAATACTGAGTCATTTCTGAGTTTTTTTTCTTTTACATTTAAAAAGCATAGCTTTTAAAACCATTTCTGTTTCAGGTGCCCTTCGTTTCAAGAGAAAGATTATTGGGCTAAAGGATGAATTCTACAACCGTTACATAATGAAAAGTTTTTTGTTTGAACCGGTGGTCAAAGCATTTCTAAATAATGGTTCCCGTTATAATCTGATGAACTCTGCCATAATAGAGATGTTTGAATTTATCAGAGTGGTGAGTGCTGTTATATGCTAAAGATAATTAGCGTATTGTTTAAACTTGTAGTTCAAACAGACTTTTATTTTGGTTTGTGTCCTAAATTAAGCTATAATGAAGATGTGATCTTACAATATCCGTATTTAAATGAAGTTGATTTTGTACCACGGTTACTTCTTTCTTATGTTCAAACTATACCATGATTTGAAAATTAAATTCAGTTGATACTCAGTGTTGCATGTGTACTCAGAGTACCCAGATTTGAAAAGCAGTCCTAATCAGGTTTCATAATGCAGATTGGATGGTCCTGTTAAGATAGGAATGTCATTTGAAACTACTGCTACAAAATCTTCAAATTTAGTTTTGTCCTGTAATGACTTCAATTCTACAGAATATGGAAACATACAGGAGAGAGATCCATCTTTTCTGATCATATTAATGAAGTACTACAAAATTCCCTCCATGGGGAGCCTTTTAAAATAAGGCTTGGCTGTCTATACAGTGCTGGTTCCTCACTGTCATCTTCATCTAGGTCCTGACAAGATGCTGTACAGACCGTAAATGTGATACGGAGGGGGCCAAGCTAGGGTGCTAGAGTGTGGGCAGGTTGTGGAGGAGTAAGTGGATGGGGAAAAATAAGGCTTTTTCACCTATTGAAGTCTTCCATGCTGAGGACCTCCTTCCTCTTCAAGCTGGGGCTCCCGAGGTAAATCAAGACTGAGATAAACTGATCATACTGGAAGAGTTGGTGAGAAAAGGTTTTGAAGCTAAAAAAAAAGAAAAAAAGTCAGTCCATATAGGTGGCCGTGACTTTTGTGCCATGATCTTTCAGTAATCTGAGGGATAGGGAACTGATTCTACATTTTGTTTTAATGTGAAAATGTCATGTTTTATTTTCTCATCCTCTTTTTCACTTACATACCCAGACTGCATTTCCAGAATACTTTTGTGTATCTGTAAATAATTTTTGTCAATTTTTATTTCCTCCGTGGTTATTTTTAAGGAGAGCAAATTAAAAAAATCTGTCCTTTTATTGTTAGTGATGTATTATCATTCGTAAGAGGTGACCTTTGAGCAAGCAACCAAAAAAGAAAACAATCAGTACATTGATTCATGTTGCTTTGCTTGTCCCTAGTAGAGGGCAATTCCCGGCTGTAGTCTCCAGGGCGCTCCGGCAACTGTGCCGTGCTGAGGAAGCCGAACCCCGGGCAAGAGCAGCTCTCTTGCCCCTGGCCGCAGACCTGTGCTGCTCTCAGCTGTCCAGCAGTGGCTTTGGGCAGCCACAACACTCCGCTCAAACAGCAAAAGAGTTGGGAGCTTTTTGGAAAGGGCCTTGACTGTGTGTGACCTGCATGGTCACAATGGAAAAACTTAATATTCATTTCTGATGAAAAGTACCTTTCCTGTTCTCATCCTAACATAATATATTGAATGATTGTTTCTTCGTTCATAAGAATATCATTCATATTCGTATGTGCAATGAGAAAAGAATGCGAATGCTAAGTGTGTCTCCTAAACATGTTTTTTAATTTACCTATTACAACATACAAAAACAAATCTATCAAGATAAAAATATTTATGATCTACAGTGGGAAATACCTTCTAGAATCGTTTTTTGTATCATTTTCTATTGGCATTTTTGATTTTATTTATATATGTTGAAGGATATATGACTAGAAAATTACTACTGTTATGCCTGTTTCTCTAATCATGTATTTGAAGCTCTGGATTTTTACCTACTCCTGTATGTATAATAGTAATTTTTGCTTGAGATAATTACCTTTGGAACATTTTAAAAATAATCCATCATTTCAGTTACGGCGTGATATAACTTCTTATATTGTATTAACAAATAAATTCATTTGAACTAAAATAAATCACTTTATGGTTGTTTCTTCCTATAGGAAGATATAAAATCATTAACTGCTCATGTAATTGAAAATTACTGGAAAGCACTGGAAGATGTAGATTATGTGCAGACATTCAAAGGACTGAAACTACGATTTGAGCAACAAAGGGAAAGACAGGATAATCCAAAACTTGACAGGTAAAATGCACTTATATGCTCTGATTAGTATTTCAGTGCTGAAATTCTATTTTGGGAGTATTGGTGGATTTTTGTGTGATCACGGGAAGTGTAAATAATGCTGACTCTGCTTGCATGTCAGGCATTGTTGAATTAGTTTGATTAATAGTGTGATTTGTTGCTTCAAACTCTTGATCAGCTTTCAGCTAACAGTCATTGAAGAATGTTGTTCCTCCCCTCCCCGCTTCTCCAGTAATAATGCCAAGTTACAGTATCCTAAACTTACGTGCACTGTTGTAATGAGGCTGGAAGCCTATCAGTATCTGAAGGTCATTTGCTAAATATCAGATTCCCACCATTTGATTTGAAAGATTGTTCTTTCATGAATTTTTGTGTGGATTTTTCTTTCAAAAATTCACGTGCCAAGTTTCTTTTCATCTTAGTTAGTTATAGAAGTAGACATGCAGATATTTAGATAACCTCTACTTAAAGTCACTGAGAAATAGAATTCGCAAAGAAATTTTCAGTGATACTTTTTTGTCGCTGTTACACTTTCTGACAGAGTATAACATAACGTGCTATCACACTTAAATCATTCCTTCTGTTGTGCCAGAGCAAAAGTTCCCTTCCACAGTATGCAGTTACCCAAAGCTAAAAAGGTAGGGTGTAAAAAAGTAAAAAGTTTAGGACTGTATAACTGTATTTATTTTTGGCAAATGGTTTTACTTTGTGCGTAACTCCATTCAAACAAAATGGACTACTTATGTGAGTAAATGTATTATTCCTCATAATTGTTAACATGATCTAATCTTATTCTGTTATTTTGAATTGCATTGCAAACACATTAAAAAAAATAATTCTGATTAGCCATGCTAGGACACGATGCAATTTCAAACTTCTAGGTTATTATATTTCATGCCACAGGTTTTATTAAGCAATATTTAAAAATGAGATCTACAGAATTAAAATGAGAGTATAATCATAAATTTGGTTTAAAGTATTGAACCACTTCTAAGAGTATGTGCCAGATCTGCAGTTTTGAATACTGATGTGTTACAGGTTAGATGTTACTATTTTGGCTTGTGTCAGCTAAGCTTATCACTGAAACAGCAGTGAAATTCAAGCCCTATGATTCCGATATTAGTGCATGTGTTAGAATGTCCAGCGACTTTCTTGAGTAATTTCAGTCTAGTATAAGTAAAACGTTAGGGTCTTTTCTTGGTATAAGTTAAGTGATTGTGTATAGTTTTACCAACTGAGTGTATGAAAAAAATAATAGTTTCAAGAGGTTTATATCTGGTCTAGCTTTTTTTCTTCTTCCTACATGTTACAAAGTGGCTGTGCAAGCCATGTCACAGTCTGGGTCCTAAGCGAAGAAACAGAAATAAGAAAAATGTAAAAATAACAAGAATCTGTTCACATGTTTTAATGAAGAATACTTCAGTCAGGAAAGAGGCCAACAATTTTGATGACATGGGCCAAAAGAGTATTCAGAAGAATGCTGCTTAATTAGTAGTTTTGCACTGTTAGCAGAACTTCAGTTTAAATCCAATTTGAAATGATGTGGGCTATATAGATCCAGATGATGGTACTGGCAACCAAATTATTCAGAGTTAGATTTATTTTAAAAAATATGTTTAGCATTATTTTTTACCTTGCAGTTTCTTAATTTTTACCTTCTGGCTTTTTTTCTGCAGTCAGTAGTGCAAGACCCTTTCCTTAAATAGAATGAACTCAGATTGTCATATTAGTATCTTTGTTCCAATAACAGGGGCTTTATGAAAAACATTGAATTTGAGATTTACACTATTTCCAGTAAATTTTGAAGAAATGTTACAAAGAATTTATCAAGGGTTTTCATGTCTTTATTCAAAATTGTTCGAATCAACATTTAGCAATCAAAACAGTTTTTTCAGCTCCCCTTCCACTTCTGCTCTCCTGTTTCTCCAGCTTGCACATCACTGTCCCTCTCTTCCCAGATCATGATGCTGCTTCTCTGAGGAGAAAGGAAGCTAGAGCTGAGATAGACCAAAAGTAATAATAAAGAGATCTTATGGGAACAAGAAGTAGCACTTGCTGTCCAGGGTCCAGAAGAATGAAAAATACCATTCTAAAAAAATCTGACTTTTTTGGTCGTGATCCAAATGAAAATGATCCAAAAAATTCCCCCAAAATTGAGCAAAAATTGTAACTGGTGGATGTGGGAGGAAGAGATAGCTGTATTTTTAACATATCAATTTTAAACGAGAGTCCTGTGTAAGTTAGATTTTCTTGTTTTTTAAACACATTGGACCCCAAATACTGATGACTTATGAAATATAATTAGAAAACTAAATTTGTAGTTTCTGAACTTTTTTTTTTTACAACTTTTTATTTACCTGTGCAAACTACTGTACCACGCCTGAAAGAAACACCTAAGTGACATTTATGAAAGTGACATTTAATACTGCTGTTAGTAATGTACAAAACTTTTGGACAGATATAATAGTATGAATGTGCTTCTGCAGAGACACTTTAAAAAAGTGCTTTAAAAAGAAAAAAGTTGTTAGTCATTTGCATTGAAAATGTAAAGATGCACATTTCATAATGATTTACTATATTAAAGATGCTGATACTTTTATTGTTTTACAATATTTGTATCTCTAATGGGTCAGCGTAAATGTCAAGTAGGAATGTTATTAACATGAGGGAGTTGTTGGATCAAAAGTTTTTAAATCTCTTGTTTTCAGTATGCGCTCCATTTTGAGAAACCACCGATACCGAAGGGACGCTAGAACCCTGGAGGATGAGGAGGAAATGTGGTTTAATACTGATGAAGATGATATGGAAGATGGAGAGGCAGTGGTGCCCCCTTCTGACAAAACTAAAAATGATGAAGATATTATGGACCCTATCAGTAAATTCATGGAGAGGAAAAAACGTAAGTGATGAGAAAAAGAATGCCATGTGGCTTATGCAGAAGACACAGCTTGTACTTTTTAGTCTTACTGAATTAAGGATTTGCTTGTATTGGTATTTAAATTCTTAGATATTGAAACTGTGGACAGTTTCTGTGGACAACACAGTGGAACAAAATAATGTTTATTTCTTAAAGCATTTAAATGACAATCTTAGCTGGCAGTCAAGTTTTATTGGGGTTTATAATTCATTATTTTATGTATAAATGTTCAGGTCATACCATTGATAGAGTGGTATGGTAGTATGAAAAAAATTCTATGACTACTCGCTTTATCAAGTTGTAAGTAAAGTATTAAGCATTTTCCCACACAGCAAAATGATTTGTAATTAAATATTTTGCTCACTAATGTTGCTTTGTTTTTTGCTTTTTGCCCCCGCAGTAAAAGAGAGTGAAGAAAAGGAAGTTCTTCTGAAGACTAATCTTTCAGGTCGTCAGAGCCCAAGTTTCAAGCTTTCCTTTTCCAGTGGTACAAAATCCAACCTTACCAGCCAGTCATCTGCAAGTAATTTGCCCGGATCTCCAGGGTCTCCCGGATCCCCAGGATCACCTGGGTCTCCGGGATCTGTTTCTAAAAGCACATCTCAGATGGCAGCTATTACAACAAAGGTAATTTTGAACAGACATAGGGTGGCTTTATTGTTACAGTTTGGCATTTTGCTTTAGCATTTCAAATTTGCATGAATTCTGATGTGTTAAGCTGTAATTCACTGTTTATTATATTTGTGCATACTTTCTGTTTGGTCTTTAGAATTTTTAAGGCGATCGACATTTATATGAATAGCCGAAAAATATAGGTTCTTCTTATGCCCAAACTCTTAAATAATTGTTTAAAAAGCACGAAACATTCAACTAATGTGTACTAGCTACCATTTGCAAAGATTCTTACTATGAAATCCAGACAGCACTTTACTTTTGTTAAGTTGCATAGGGATGTTTGGCAGGCAGAAATTTTGTAGAAACGTTGCTGAATTTTACCAGACTCCACCAGGTCCCCCCACCCCCACAGACAGTTTTTACTGTTACCATTTTTAACATTGTTCAGATTTATATAACTGATGCATGTGCAAGAAATAAGTTGTATTGTGGAGTTGTATTATGGTTGCTGAAAGCAATAACATAAGCAATTTATAATATCTCAGTTTTTTGTTTGTTTTTTGGGGGGGGGTTAGCCTTTTGAAATAACACATTTTTTGGTTGGAACACATTGATGTAGAATAAAAAAGCACATTCGAAAGAGTCAGTATTAGTTGCACTGAATATCCTAACCCAGCATTTTAAAATTCAGCAGCATCCTAAAATGTATTTAACCAGATTTTTGGCTACAACTTTATCTGAACCATATCAGGGTTTACTCTCAATAGAGTGGTGTCTTCACAGCAGTGGGGGCAGGTACTGTAGTGTCAGTACAGCACAGTTCGGATAATGAGAATCTGCTTTTGTAGTGAGTGTTTTTATTTCGGAAGCGTCAGGTTTGTATCTCAGCTCTCAGGTATTCTTTTGGAACCTTGAAATAACTCTGATTCATCTTTATTTTTTAATGCCACCTTACTGCTTGTTGACCTAACTTCTAGCCAAGGCAAATGTAATTTTAGGTCTTTTTCTCTGATAGTCACACATGGTTTAAGGGTTTGTTGTTGGCGTTACCGTCTGTTGAGAGCACCTGGATGAGGAGACCTTGGTTGACAGGAGATTTTAAGTGATACTTCCTCTAAATTCTTGTGTGGAGGAAGGGGAAGCAGATTTTTCATCTATGAAAAAAATATAGTAGTTAAGTGCTAAAAGCCGTAAAGTTGGCTCAGAATTTAGGTAAGTCTATTCTGTATTCAGACTGGAGACTTTCCTCTCTCAGACAGTATAATTCCCTGAATCTGAAGTGGAATCTTTACATACGGAGCATATTGCGTACAGTGTTAGCTTCAAATTTTCAAGTATTTGGTTTTATAAGAAAAATATTCGAGTAACACTTAATGTGCAGTGCACTGAAAAACAATTAATGGATTCAGGCATAAGCTGCTTTCTTTCAGTGTTAACATATCCAGGGTTTATAAAACATGCAGCATTCACAAACTAAAAATAGTGTTGAAATTGGGTTTTTCAGTAATTATTTGATCACATTATTTTATATGTAATATACCCAGTGTTATGCTGTGTGTGACTATACACAATGTATGTAATTGTTTAGAATTGCATCTCAGTATACAGTTGGCTGAAATTTTCTATTTTAATGTCTCTCATTAGATACCTACATAAGTGATACTGTCCTTGAGTCAAGTATCAGCAACGGCCATTGTAGTCAAATGCTGGTTAAGTTTCACAAATTGCAATGTACTGTAGTTAGAGGAAGCTTTGAAAATTACACCACTTCCTCATGGGTCTAGAGCTGCCTAATCTTAAATTTTGTTGTTGTTGGCAATACAGGGGAGTTTTAATATTACTAGAGATTCTTTTATTTTTGATTTGCCAAATCATTTAAATTTTGTAACCCTTACACCTCAGTCATGAATTACTTAAATTACTGAACATTTAAACTTAAGTTTTTTGATGAGAGACTGTGTTATAAAAGTATGCTAATTGAAAATTCAATTGGAAGGATGTTCCATATCTGTTTCTGAAGTGCTGCCAGATCCCTCTTTGCCGCAGTCATCTGTGCTGGGTGAAGGAAATTTATATCTTTGTACAGATAGAGCTGCAGTGACACTTAGCAAAACTAGGTAGTTTTTTGATTTTCTTTTAATTTCAACTGGAAATATTGTCTCTAGTAGGTCTGTTGGATAGGTAAAGCTCCATTTTGGATTTATTCCTTTAAATATTTTTCAGGCAATGTCATTTTTACTCATACTGAAGGATTTTTTCATTTTCATTTTTTTTCAAAACTTCATATAACAATATCCTTATGGCAGTATGCTGTGCAAACAACATTTTCCAATACCTTGGAAAAAGCAATGTGCAATACATTTTCTTAATTATAGTAATTGTGTCTGTCTGTCTTTGTAGGGAGGCCTTGTGGGGCTTGTAGATTATCCTGATGATGATGAAGAGGATGATGAAGATGAAGATAAGGAGGAAACTTTACCTTTGTCAAAGAAAGCAAAGCTTGAATCATCATAATGGCAACTGCTGAAGAACATTACTAGTTGGGGGAAGAATATTTTGTCCAAAAAACAAAACCACAACAAAGCAGCAATCTTTTGTGAATTACTGTGTGTGACACAGATCAACATATACAAATGGATTTCTGCCAATCAAGTGCCAATTCAAAGGAGCAGAAGAAGGGGAAATACTTCATTTAGGGGAAAGACTTACGCCTTTGAGCTCTCCAGCTTGGACCACATGTTGCCCTTTTCTCAGGGAAGGAAATGGAAAAAGAAAAAGCCAACAGGGCAGGAGTTTTGTTAGTGGAACTCTGGATTGGCTGGTCAGTTGCTACAATCGGAATATGCTTTCTTGGACCATGTATGAGACTTCTGAAGAAAAGGCGTTTTTTGCCATAATTCTTCACTAGTTAAGAATGCCAGCAGTTTCTTTGTATAAAAGAGACCTGCCTTTGAAATCGTACATTCTGAACATTTTAGTCAAGCTACAACAGGTTTTAAAAACCTCTGTGGGGGAGGGCTGAATATAAAGTTTCCTCTTTTTTTTTTTAATCTGTTCCCTTTGCCCTTTAAACTGCAGATTTTTTTTTTTTTTTTTTGGAGGTGGGGGATTTGTCTGTCCCTTCTTGATTAAAGATTGAGTGGAATTCTAGATGTGGTCACTTTTGTGTCATAATTTTTTTTCCCCCCCCCCGAGTGTATGCTTAGTTGTTGAGTATATATTTGGGACCATTAAAATTTTTTGATGTAATATAATCTCACTGTTGTGCTGGTACCTGTTTCACCCTGTGTAATTTTGTTTTGCATCACAGTTCCTAATATGTTTAGGATTTTATGGAAGATGGTATAGTTTTTATTGGAAAAAAAATAATCTTGCCACAATGTGCATAAAAAGCAATACTATTTTGTGACTAAATATTTTATATTAAATTTTACAGCAACTGTCTTGAAAAACAATTCAGGGAAATAGGATGGAATTAAAAAAAAATGAAACCTGCAAATATGAAATAAGTATTCCAAAGAGACTTTGAAATTTCGCAACTGAGAACAATGATGGTAGACTAACTCATCAAAATACAAGATGGATGATTTAGGAATACCAGTATATTGACTCATTTGACTTACAAAAATAAAAAAGGAGTAATTAATGCTGAAGGAAAACGGCATTAGTGGTATTTTTTTAAAACTCTGATTCCCTTTGGAATACCAGTGAATCAAGGATGGTTGCAGACTAACTTCTTTACAAGGGTACCATCTTTCGAAATTTATTCTAACACTTGGTTGAGAAACAGCAATTAAACTTTAGGTCTAACTCAATGACTATATTCTTTCCACTTTTTCCAAAATCTAAATAATATTAGTTATTAATTAAAATTAAATGTTACATGCTGCTTCCTTACTGCTTTTACAGATGACTTTGGAGGACAGTGCTTCCTAAGAATAGAAATTTCCTCAATTCCTTTGCAAACAAGAGATCCCTTCTTACATATATTTTCAAAAATTGACTCCCTTTTGGACATTCAAACCACCAAAGTTGCAACAACCGGTAGTTACAAGCAGGATTGCGCCACTTAACAGTAGAAATTAGATAAGTGAGAATCCAGGACTGGGTCATAGGTGTCCACACACAAGCACAGACTATTATTCTGTTTCTGAAGATTGTGTGTTGCGTGGCAGATTTTATGCTAACTACAAATGTCAAAGCCTTTGTGATCAAACTTTATTAATACTTATATTAATAATTCCATAATTAAATAAGAAAACGTATTAGGGAAAAATAATTAGCCATTCTCTCCTTAAAAAGTTTATTTGAAATCACTTTTTGAGTTTTTGTACTGTATTGGGAGTGTCTGTGACAGGACATTTCTAGGCAAGAAATGTTAGAGTTGAGCAACTGGTCACTGAAAGACTAGATACAATCTTCTGCTGCAGTGTAAGTGTCCCCATGCTGTCTCAATGACCTGCCTGAAACTTGATTTTTGCCACTCTGGTGTCAGAGCAGTAGTCATGATAGGGAAATCTATAATTTTGCAGTTTTTTTTAATTAGCTTGAATTTAAATTCTTCCCATCTGTCAGACTTTACTTGAGCATAAAGCCCTAAAATTTTGTCCCTGTAGTTTTCTTCATGACCTCTAAGTTATATCACATGAAGTTCTTCTGAGCAGTAGTTCATAAAAGGAACTTTTTTGATTTTATTTTTTTTAATGTGTTCCTTTAGCTTTTCAGTGCTTCATCTGGTGATGATTGATGCTTCAGTATTTTAAGCTCTCAGGTACTTTTGTAATGTTTGTAGGGATCTTGGATCATTGCATTTAACAGAGGAAATATCATCCTTAAACCATTGGATTTTGTCTAAATAATGGGAGTAGAAATATTTTCAAATTTTTGTAAAGCTCTAAAGGACTGATGAAATATTAAGCTGCACATCTATTAATGTCTAACCTGTAGTTAGACGGTAAGTTGTCTTTCCCATAAGCTAACACTTGTGGCCTGACAAGACATGTCTACATTTATATTCAGTTTGGAGTAGTCAAGAAGTAGGTGATTTGGGGATGGTGCTGGTATGGTCTCGCCCAGTGATTTTCACTTTGATATTCATGAAAGACTTGAAAACGAAATACTTTTCAGAAAAAATAAATAGTTGGATTGTGAGAAGTGATGGGTATATAAAACAGTGAGTATTAATTAACAGGTGGTCAAAAGTAATGTTAAGAAACAATGTTCTGTTCTAAATCTCTCTTTAGGATGATTTTTCTTTTATTCTTAGTTTTAATAGAATTTGCCCACGTTCCCAAGAGAGCTGCTTATATATTGTATTAAATATGACTCAGTCCTAATTGCTCAGTCATATTTTAACTGTATCCATAAATACAGTTTACAGGGTAAACCCCTAAAGTATCTCACAGGCTATTTTGCAAGTATTTTACAGGGTAAACCATTAGGTATTTTGGCCGAACACAAATGAGATGCAGAGGAAGGTTTAATGGTATATTTAACAGTTATTCAAGGAGTATTGTCTGAAGTAACAGAAGTAACTGAAACTAATGTCTTTTGTGGGATACCTAGAAAGTTAAGTGTATTTGATATTTTGGAGAAAGTGTGTGTGTGTGTGTTCCTGAATGATAAAAGAATGGAAAATAACTTTTCTTCCAGTACATACACAATTACATTTATATTGCAAATGCCCTTGTGACACAGTATTTGATCCTGGAGACTTGCTCTGAGGGTACCTATAGGGGTTGTTTGCACCTCACCCTCCTTCATGCATCATTGGGGATATACTTGGCAGTGTTCTTGCAATCTTTCCTTAGCTGTCCTATGCTGAAGATGAAGCAGACCTGTTCTCTTTACGTGGTTTGCCTTTCCTGTTTGGAATTCTTCTGCGTTGAGAATATTTTAAGGTACTCTTAAGCCCCATGGGTGGAAAGCTTCTCATTGCAAGACACAGAAGGTGCCTGAATCATCAGTACATGTCCCTGTATTCCTTCAGTGGTTGAAGGACTTGATGCCAGTTACTGTGATGTACACTTCCTAGCTTTGAGCCTAGATTTTGTCAGGGATGCCAGAACAAAAGGTATTTTCTGCTCTGTGACCTCAAAGGCTTTGTCCTTTCACTCTGATCTAAATCAATGATTATCTTCTTACCATGAGGTTTTCCAGCTCCTTCAGTTCCCTAGTGGAAACATCTGAGGATGAAACCATACTACCTGCTAGTAGTATGCTACCTGCTATGAAACCATGCTACTAAATTATAGATGACTTCCACTGTTTAGTAAGGAGCTTTGCTCAATCTCTTGAAATTCCCCTAGAAATTTGTGAAAGATCACGTCCTGATAAACAGGGTTATAGCACGTTCAGCATTCCTAAACTCCCTGGTTCAGAAAACAAAAATACTGAGGATCCTCACTGTGGTGGCCATCTCTGCCATTTATGGACAGCCTAGATGTCTTTAGATGTGAGGACAAATGTGCTTCCTAACTGGGGAGGATGCTGACCTTCTCTGTCTTTGCATCAGTCCCTACCAGGTTCTTCTGTGTGTACATTTCAGGAGGAAGTGAGATCAGTAGTCACAGCTACTGCTCTACCTTTTTTTCAGAATAAAGCATCAGGATAATGAATGCTTCCACAAATCTAACTTCCTAGCCCCACCTCTGTCTGTACCCACTTTTTCATCCATTTCTGAAAATGTTAAAGATTTTCTCCTTAGCAGTGCTTTTCCTTTTCCCTAACCAATTCATCCAATCAGTATAAGCCTGTTTTACTCCAAGCCAGCATTGATACTCAGACCACTGCAGGCAAGAGACCGCTAGATAGGCTGAAACACTGATGTATTGCCCAGTTTAGCCTCCTCTTGCCCACCGTACCCTGTCCCTTTGCAGGAATCGTTCCCAAGATGGTTTGGAAGGAGATTGCCTATTTGCTGACTACAAAATGCTGGAACTGAATTCGTAACTGCTGTTTGTTTTACAACAAGTTTTTCCTAATACCACAGAGGATAACGACTATTTCTAGACTTGGGAGTATATGAATTTACTCAGTTTTAAGTTCAGGATAGCAATACTACCATAATCCACTTGGGAGAGTGAGATTTACGTTTCTTGACCTTCCAGACATTATTTCCACATTGTCATTAAATATCTGCTCAAAAATACCTTCAGTTCACTGTTGAAGGGAATCCTCACCCCAGTATCCCTGTTCAGTCTTTCAATGGCATGCTGTTTCTCCAAGATTTTAGCAGTGGCTACTAACTGTAATAGAAATGATGGTTGCCCTTTAGCTCAATTTGGACAAATGTTCCTGTCGATACTTACTTTGACAACTGTTCAGATGATCTCTGGTTGATGCTGAGTCCGCAGTGCCTTGGTTCTTGTGGAATTTTGAAAGTTCCCCATGATTCCAGATCAGAGACTGAACTTCACTAGTGTAACCCGGGATTTTCCCTGCCAACACGCATATCCTGCAGGCTTGCCTCTAGATAATGAAATGAGCTCTTGGTATAGTTGGAAGCCATCCTGCCATAATTACTGCTACTTTGGGGATTTGTGGTCACGCATACCAATATGTGATGCTGCTTAGCAAAGTCCATTGCTTGCAGACATGGCTATGGTGTATATATTCCTGGGGAGATGCCACCTAGGTTTAGTTCTTCTATTAGTTTTTTTTCTGTACAGTGATGATTAGACCTATTCATGGTCAGCCACAGAGGTATTCTGTTTCAGTTTCTTCCTCTGTCCAGGCCTGTCATATCAAATGCTTTCCTTAAGGTTAGAGAAGTTTCCTGGATGGCCTGCAAATACAAAGTATCTGGTCTCCCAAGGAAGCATCGCTTTACACTAATATAAGAAATTCCTAGTAATCTGGATTATTTCCGGATGTTCTTTCACTGTACACAGAGGATGGCTGTTTTCAGGCAGTAGCGCTCATCACCAAAAAACACATCTATGTCAGGAGGGTGGCAGTGTCTGAAAACTCGTATTTCTAACAATGAGTTCCTTCTAAAATACACCTGACTGTAAAATACCTACTTGATAAACAACATCAGCCTGTTTATCTCTCTCATGGCCTACGTGGATCAGTTGCCACGGATTTAAGTGTCAGGTAGGCCCATCCTTTTAACATATCAAGGATGAAACTATTTAGATCGTTTTTGGCTGGTTTCGCATCTCAGGAAATTTCAGAAACCGTTTAGTTAGGTAACTGACCATCAAAAGACATCTCTGTCAAAAGACAAGTTACCTTTGTATCATAAGGCAGTCATCTAGCCTCTATGCCATGTGCTGCTAACTTCTTTAAATACTGCAAGATCTCTTGGTTCTAATCATAGACATCAGAACAGTGGCAGAAATTCTACAGAGGTTTGCAGGGATTTTAGCCATTAGTCAGACATTTGAAAGATAGCACAATGTAGCCCACCTCTTAGTTGCCAGTTGACTGGTACACCCTTCCCTCTGAGCAGCAAGTCTTCCTCTACTACAGCAATACTCTATGGCTGTTTTAGCGTTGTGCTAACACCAAAATGTCTGGCAGCTTGCAGTATCGTACAAACCTTTGTCAAATACCATCCTTAGCGAAGACTGGCTAGATCTGATGTCAATTTTGGAACATCTGTCAGAGGTGAAAATCTTCACACCCTGTGTGTCAGCTAGCTGAAGAAATAATTGAAGAAAAAGAATAGTACATAAATATAAAATATATTTGAGAAGTTGTAGTGATTGCAAATACCTTGTCTGATCTGTCTATGCTTTTTGGACACTTCAGCTACCATAACATGAAACAGTGAGGGAACTGAGGGAGGCTGACTGTTAACCTGCTTACAGGACTTGCATATGACTATGAGGACAAGCACGAGGCATGTATAGCCAAGGAAGATAATGGCTTTTGAACAGTAGTCTCACCAAAGTGGAGTACACACATGCTCTACAGTGAGTTTTAGAGTGACTACAACATCTGTGAAATACAGGTGATATAATGTAAGTAATGATTCTTTCACATATCCAAAACTGAAAAATGATCTCACTTCTAAATGGTGTTTGTCAAGCTTTTATGATTTAAAGTCAGTTTCTGTTCACGCTAACCTCCTTTAAATAATAATAAACTTTTACACCTCAACTAGAATCAAAGCCACTTTCTGTGTTCAAGCAAATTAAGTCAGTGCAAATGATGCGTAAACCACTGTTTATCATATTCTTGTAAAAGGGCTATCCATAACCCCTTCTTTGGCATTATCATTGGACACGCTAGGTTTTGTGACTTCTGCTACAGCATTTCAAAGTGGGGGTCTTTGATTTTATTAGTTTATCAAATTCTTAAAACTTGCTTCCTATGTCTCTCTGGTTCTTCCACACAGAATTTAATTCAAGGTGCTGTTTGACCAGCTAGTGCAGACATAAATTTCCCCACATTGTTCACTGCTTGGTAGATATCCGGGATGGTGGTCCTAGCCCTAGTATCATGTACCTACCTACCTAGGCTTTGTTAATGTCTCTTTCCTGTAGTTTACTCCTTATACAAGAATTTACACTTTTGTTCAACTCTAGCCAGCTAATCTATGTACTTTCCAAAGCTGCTTATAAAACCTCTCGTTGTTCTTGCCTGTTATTTTTACTTAGACCACATCAATGCTATCAATACAGATATTGTTATCTTCTTTAATAAGTAAAATTCCAAAAGAAGAGTCTGAAGAACGACCATTTCCTTAAAGCACTGGATCTTCAAAATTGTGTTCTGTTTTTATAAGGACATTTTCTGGCAATGACTGATATGACACCCAGTCAACTGCTTCGATTCTGTTCTGTGCTTTGATGAGAAGCCCAGCTTTTGAAGAACACCCCCAAGCCATTAATTTGGTCCTTGCCTCTTCAGTAATCACCTTCTCAATAAGATGAGGACCTGTTGTACCTTTAAAACATACAAAACATGTCCCCCACTCTGCTACTGCCACAAATCACATCTTTTCACAATTTGCTGGATGTTTAGTTCACACACACTGGTACACTAGCTCACCACTACCAGCTTCTCTTTCTATCACCATTTTGGCTCACAAGAGCTCCTCTGCTGCTGTGGCATTTGTTGCTTCTCTGAAAGTTCAAGTCAAGGAGGTTAAGCCATCACCCCTATCTTTGCCTTGGATGTGAGTACTCCTTTGTTGCTTTCAAGTTCTTGCAAAGGGATATAAATCACTATTGTTCCTTCATCTTCCCCCTTATCTTTTGCTTGGTACTATTTTTACAGGTTGCCTTGTATATTTGTCTCTATATTTATTTTCTATGGACTCAGATGTTTATGAGAGATTCTTCCCAAAGTGTCTTTTCTAGTATTTCAGCTTCTATATTATGTTAATCTTGTAAGAAGACTATGCAGCTTGCCTAAGTTTCAGCACCAAATAAAGGGGGAATTTGCTTGACATCCAGCCCTATATCAAGGGTTAATGCTGAGTTTTCTGGGAGTCTCTCTGAATGTTTTCTTCCAGATACCAATCACAATCACATTCCTTTTCAGAGAATCAGTTAATCCCTCACTCCTGATTAAGACTGATCTAAGGCACAGAGGCAACTATATCTATGTTTTTATGTTTCTATACATTTTCATAACCTATATTGCTCTGCTTCTTTTTATTTTCATTTGAATTTCTCTTACATCTTCTTTACCACCTTTGTCCAAACAAAATGAAAAATACTGAAAATAGCATTTCAGAATCAGATATTGTAAGGAGCAAAGCTATCTTCTGACCAGCCTCTTTTTTTTCTGGCACCCAGTGTTTACAGCTACAGAGTCCATTGAAAGTAAACCTGCATCGTAGCTGAGAAGTTGGTTGATGAACAGTAGAGTCATATTTACAAGAAAGCTACTTAATGACAGTCCCAAGCAAAGGAAGAGAAAAAGCCCTTTTCTGATTACCATGAGTTTAACTCTTGTATTGTAACCTTGTAAATTCTGTTATTCCCATCTCTCAGCAACTTTCACTTCAGACAGCACATGAATGGTGGAGCTTTGTTGATGGTTGTAATCGTTGCTAGGGGACAGTTTGAAAGAGGTGAATCATGCCATTTACAGTCAGCCTAAAGGAACATTTGGAAATGCTTGAGCTTAGAAATTTCCTTCTGTGGTCTGTATTGCTGAGAGCTGAGTGCTTTGTGGCCATGAAGAGTGCTTAGAAATGCACATAATAATAACAGAGGCATTAATAATTTTGGTGTCTTTAGTTGCTTGTGCTCTTGTTGTTTTAAAATGTTGCTCTGGTGCTTCTTACTTCTTTGATAATTTTGTTTTTAGTTAAAAGCTGACTATGTGCAAATGGCAAGACATGAATAGAAGTTGTTACAAATCACTTTAAAATTAAATAATACAAATGCACAGAATATTTTCCTCATTTCTTTATTGTAAGTAGTAGTTTACAAATACAATTGCATGCACATATCTGGATCTGAACTTACTCAAATATATTCACAGGCATTTGTTTTACTTCTTCTGTGAAGGCAGCAGCTCTAGCTACTACCAGAGATGACGTCTCAGCCTGTAGTATGTAAGTTAGGTATTATAAGTTAAGTTTTTGGTGAAACAGAAGGTAAATAAAAAAGTGCTTATACTATAAATGCTAAATCACAGTATGGAGAAAACATGGAGGGAAGCAGTACAGGCATAGGTGGGGATGACAGCTAGGACACAGAATTACTGAGGGAAGGAAACGTGTTGGAATTTGGGGTCTAATAGCAAGGGTATGTTTTATTCATAGGGCAGTCTGTCTGACCTCCTCGAATTTGCCAGTATTCCAGGGCTGTGCTTGGTCTGGTGCCTCTTGAGGGCAGTAGGGTTTTTTACCTTTGACTTCCAGAGGAGCAGGATTCAGGCACTACGTGGCACTCTTGAAGAGACYGCTTGAAGACTGTGGCCCAGGAGAGCAGTTAGAGTTGGGAACTTTAAAAGATTAAGTCATGATTCAGTATTTCTAAGCATGCCTCTAACAGCCCTTTGGCTCTTTACTTTTCAGCTGAGAACTGTAAACTCTTGCAGCTGTTCAGTTCTCCCTTGTCACGTGCGTTCAAGGAACTTACCAACATTTCATATATTACATCAGTGGTACTGCTTTTTAAAGTGAGGTGAAGAAAGCAAGAAAAAATGTTATTTTCCAGTGTGACTTTCATTTTAGTATCACACTTCAGAATGCAAATATTTTTCAAAGCATATTCCCTCCCTTTTACCTTTGTGTCCCGTGAGGTTAGCTTTGACACAACGTGGGCAGCTGGTTGACAATGCGCTTGCAGTACCTGTGGTTTCCAGGAGATGGAACCCATCTCCTAACGATAGAGGCAAACGACGAGGTGAAATCCCGACCCCGTTTAACTTCATTTGAGTTTAGTTATTGACTAAGTAAGCCTGAATTTCATCTACAGGGTATGCTACCGCGAGAGGCCAAATATTTTCTGTAATATATGCAATATCCTTAAATAAAATGCGAGCTGGCAGAATTTGGCACCTAATAGCAATCCAACATTGTTTTCAGGCTGACCCACTGGGTAAGAAGTTTGTTTCTCTATAATTGTGATCTACACTGCATCCTCCTTTTCAGTTATCTCACAACTGGTAACACCAAAGTCTGACTATACAAATATTGTTTTATTTCAGGAGACATATTGTAGCAACATACTCCTACAAAGGAGTTATATTCAAGTTGTGAAAAGCAGAAAAATATTCTTGCATCTGTATTGTCTTCTCTGAAGGACAGTATATATTTTTCAGATATTATTAAGATTTCTTTTGGTTCTAATCATTAACCACTAGATGTGAGTAGCTCAACACACATTCATCCTCTGTTCTAAGTACTGCAGTAACTGTTTTAAAATTTTATTTAATGAACACATTTGTTCACAAAACACGAGATCGCAAGGCTTCAGTAAGTTACATTATGGTAGTCCATGTCTCTGAAGTTTTGAGAAATTATTAACCATCCTTCTTTTTCTCTCCATTCCTGAACAGGAGTTGTTATGCCCAAAACCATACCTAGTTCTCCCTCCAACTACAACAGCTGGTTTCCCTACAAACCTTCCGTCTTTTCACATTCAGTAATGCCTCAACTCCATGCATTCACACAATAAAGTTTAATTTAACTATTCATAGCCTGCTGGTACATTCCTGTCAAGCAACCTAGGGAAACTAGGGCTGTACTGGGTTGTAGACAAGTGGCAGTTCACATAGGCCAGATCCATCTAGCAACCAAGAGTTATTGTGCATCAGTCTACAACTGCAAGGATCCTAATTAAGTAGCATGCCTTTATTACCTGGCTCACTGGATAATTTAGGGCCATTCCTGTGTAATGATGAGATCTATCCAAATACAATCTGAAGCTTGAGGCTTGGGCTACTCTTGATTTTTAATAAGAACATAGACATTTACCTCCATGAATGTTTTCCCTGTGGGGCTGATCGAACGAAGTATATACTGAGCAAGGGTTGTGCAAACAGGAAGTTATCCTACGCTACATTGACCTGGCCTTGAAATGACTGATGAGGAAGGCCGATCGACTCCAGGTTATCTCAGCACTCTCTAACGTGGGGAGCATTTTCCTTTTTCCTGTTCTATTAGGAAAGTCTGTCAGATGCAGATATGAGGTCTAACGTATCGGGGAGACTATTGCTACCAAAGTGCAGGGTCCTTGAGAGCAGCTGCCTAAAATAAGGATCCTCATGAAGTGTAACATTAATCCCAGCTTCAGTGGGACAAATGGCCACTGCAATCAACAACAGTATCTATCACTTAGTAATAGATTGCTTACAAACTATTCAGTTGTTGTAGCCAAAAAAAGAGATGTCTCTCTTTCAACCAATATAAAACAGACACACACATATACCCACACCCCTCTTCAAAAATAGGTGTGGAAGATTAAGTGGTTAATAATAAAACAGAATTTCAGATACAGTAGACCTGAACTTGTAACATCCAAAATATTTTTTGTGAGTTTCGTGTGATCGAACAAGATATAGGCAAAATGAATTAAGAAGTGGCTGATGGAAAGACTGATAAATACTTGAGATAAAAGACTATGCAAGGCATGAAAAATGGAGCTAACCATGAAACACAAACCTAGGAAAACAAAACCTACATATGTAACATCATGTATGTAATGGTTCAACTTCATCACAAAATTATGTTTCATGAAAACCTGGGAGCGGGATGCAGTAATCACCCAGACACAACTGAAAAACATAAATAGAGCCCATTAAGCATTACAGGAGCACATCAGTTTATCTGGGATTTTTTTTGCAAATAAAGATAGAATAAACTCTGCCCAAAGGAAAATAATCCACATCCTAGTGGCAAGACTGTTTAACTGTGACTGTTTGCAATCACAGCCTAGGCTCACCAGTTATTAACCGAGACCCCCCCCTGCACTTAGAGCCGCACAGGCACACAATAAACACTGCCCCTCCGCAAAGTGCTTACAACACGTAGCTCGGCACCAGCACCCCGTAACAAACACTTGATGGTATTGCACCTTTGGAAAACAGCACTTTGCAGCATTTCATTTAAAAAGTGCAGGCAATAGTTTATGCATCTTTTCTCTTACTTTTTCCTCTTTATATTTTCATGCCGTAATAGGCGATTTATACTGCACATTTTGAAGCATCGTTAAACAAATTGTTCTTGCCCACTTAACTACTTTGTGGGTAGTTCCGTGCTTGCCAAAGCATAACTTTTAAAACTTTTTTTTTGTTTTTTTTTTTTTCACTGGCACTGTTTTCCAGCAGCGGATGGAGAAGCAGCCGATGGCAACGCTCCACGCACGCAGCCTGATGCCCGGCCGCAACCCCAGGCCGGGCGGGACCCCGGACGCACCGAGGCCGAGGGCTCCTGCCCTTGACTGCAGCGCCTCCCGGGGAGGTCGCGGCCAGCGGAGAGGCGCAGGCCGGCGGCTCCCGGCCCGCGGGGCAGCGGCCGTTGCGCCGGCCCCGGCCCCCTCTCGAACTTTCCGCCGCGGGACCCCGCTGAGGCGGCGGCTGGCGCAACAGGCGGGCGACGCCAGCGGCGGCTCAGCAACGGCCGCCGC